>NW_006922395.1:214787-220949 GCF_000298275.1 Orycteropus afer afer | reverse complement strand
AAATCAGGAATAGGTGTTGGATTTTATCAAGTCCCTCTTCTGCGTCAACATATGATCATGTTTTTTTTTCCTTTGTTTTATTTATATGATGGATTACATTGATTGATTTTCTACTGTTGAACCATGCTTGCATCCCTGGTATGAATCTTACTTGGTCATGGTGTATTACTACTATGTTTTAATATAGTGTTGGATTCTATTGGCTAGGATTTTGCTGAAGATTTTTTCATCTATATTCATGAGGTGTGTTGTTGTTGTTATGTGCCATCAAATTGGACCCAACTCATAGTGACCACTCCTTGGGTTTCAGAGGTGATATTACTATGGAAGTAGATTGCCCAGCCTTCCTTCCAAGGAGTCGCTGGTCGGTTTGAACCGCCAGCCTTCTGGTTAGCAGTCAAGTGCCTTAGGCGCTATGCCATCAGAGCTCCTTCATGAGGTATATTGGTCTGTAATTTTCCTTTCTTCATGGTGTCTTTGCCTGGTTTTGGTATCAGGGTTATGCTTGGTTCATAAAATGAATTTGAGCTTATTCCATCCTTTTTATGTTCTGGAAAAGTTTGAGTCAGATTAATGTCAGCTCTTCTCTGAAAGTTTAGTAGAATTTTCCAGTGAAGCCATCTGGACTAGGAATTTTTTGGTTGTTTTTGAGAGTTTTTTTCTACAACTTGTTCAATTTCTTCTTTTGTTATGGGCCTGTTCAAATTTTCTACCTCAGTTTGTGTTAGTTGTATTAGCCATGTGTTTCAAGACATTTGTACATTTCTTCCAGGTTTTCAGATTTGTTGGAGTATAGTTCTTCATAGTTCACATAGTTCTTCGTGATATTACACTTTTTATTTTGGTTGCTTCTGTTATGACATCTTCCTTTCATTTCTTATCTGTGCTATTTGTATCTTCTCCTTCTTGTCCTTGGTGAAATTTGCCAGTGGTTTATCAATTTCCATAATCTTTTCAAAGAATCAACTTCCAGTCTTTTTTTTTTAATTGTGCTTTAGTTGCAAGTTTTAGAGCAGTTTGTTTTACATTCAACATTTCATGTACATTTAATTTCACTCCCCAATTACCATCCCCAATCCTAACCCAGTCTCCTCCCCTCCCTTCCCAGTAACCTTCCCTCCTCCCCATGCCCCTCATAGTTATGCACTCCTGGGTGTCCTGCATCCCAGGGCCATAGTATTGGGGGTCTCACCAGACTCCATCTGACCAGTAATTCTGGTCATTATTGGTCAACTTGTAGTCTTGTTGATTCTTTCTGTTGTTTTTGTTTTCTGTTTCATTTATTTTTACTTCAATGTTTATTATTTCTTTTCCTCTGGTGACTTGTTTTTTCCTGCTCTTTTTCTAATTGTTGGAAATGTTGGGTTAAGAAGTTGAATTTGGCTCTCTCTTTTTTTGATGTGTTCATTTATTGCTATAATTGCCCTCTGTGTACTTTTTTACTGTGTCTCAGAGATTTTAGTATGTTATATTTTCATTATTGTTTGATTCAAGGGCATTTTAAATTTCATTTTCAATTTCTTGTATTACCCAGTAGTTTTTAGGAGAATGTCATTCAGTTTCTATGTGTTTGCTTTTTTTTCCTGGATCTTCCTATTATTGATTTCTAATTATGTAGTATTGTGATCTGAAAAGATGCTTTTGCAGTATTTCAATATTTTTAAATTTACTGAGGCTTGCTTTGTGGCCTCACGTGCAGTCTATTCTGGAAAATGTTCCACATGCAAAGGAAAAAGAAATTGTGCTGTTGTTGTGTGACTTGTTCTCTATATGTCTAAAAGGTCAAATAGGTGGATTATATTGTTTAGTTCCTCTGTGTCTTGGTCAGTTTCTTTCTAGATGTTTTATCCTTCATTGAAAGTGGTATATTAAAGTTTCTTATTACTGTGGAGTCATCTAATTATCTTTTCAATTCTATTAAAGTCTGATTTATGTATTTTGGGGCTCTTTCACTGGGTTCATAAATATTTGTTATGGTTATATCTTCTTGTTCAGTTGATCCTTTAATCATCATATAATGTCCTTCCTTGTCTCTTATGGTGGTTTTTAACATAAAGTCTATTTTATCAGAAATGAATATTGCCACTCCTTCCCTTTTTTGATTGCCTTTTGCTTGATATATTTTTTCCAACCTTTGCTTTTTAGTCTATTTTTGTCTTTGTGTCCATGATTTGTCTTGTGTAAATAGCATATTGATGGGCCATGCTTTCTTATCCATTCTGCAACTTGATTGGTGCATATAATCCATTTTTATTCAGTATAATTATCTACAAGTATGAATTTATTGCTGTCATTTTGTTGTGTGGTTTTTTTTTTTATTATTTTTTTGTGTGGTGTTGCTGATTCTTTGTTCCATATAATTTTCTGTGTTGAGCTCATTTTGTTTATAATTTTTAAAGTCATTTCCTTCCCTGCTATTGTTATAGTATATGCTAAATATTTGTGCCTTTCCTCTTTATTTGTTTTGATGAAAAGATTTATTCATTTTCTTTGAAGTTATCTGTAATTTATTATTTATTTTCCAAGATAAAAGCAGTCTGTTCTGTGTCAAATCATCTTGACTTCCTCTCCATTTGGAAGTTCTGTAACTACAATTTTATTTCCTCTTTTTGTTTTGTTGTTCTCCTCATTTATAAATTGATGTTTCTGGTTCCTTGATTTCAGTCTTTTAAGTTTATTTCACTTTGAATGCTTCTATATCAGAGTTGATTTCTGGGTTTTTTTTTTTGTCATGTGTGTTAATCACAGGTTGTTGTCTGTTATTGTAAAGTGATGGGAGCCACTGAAGGGCTGAATGTGACATTGTGTTTTTGCATGAGGCATCTGATTGGTTAAAGTTGAGTTCCCCAAAGAAGAGAAAAGAAGAAAGCAAGGTGTGGTGGTTAATTTTGTGTGTCAACTTGGCTGGGCCTGGTTGAGTGGCTGGGCAGCTGGTACTTCACCATGGTGAGATTGGCAATCAACTTCATGGTGGGATCTACCACAAGCAGCTGAGTAGCTACTTTGGGGACACAATCTGCTTCCTGTATATAAGAAGCAGCTTTGGGAATGGTCTCTAGCTTATGGCATGCTTGAACCCTGCATGTAGCTGTGTTCAGCAGCCTGCCATGCTCTGCCAACCTTGGGACTTTCAAGGGACTTGAATTAATGACCTGCTGTGTGGTTTGGTAACATCGGGACTGTACCTTTTTCCTTGTCAACCTTGGGCTTGTCAGTCTCAGCAGCCAGCAGCTGAGTGAAGAAAAACCTCTAGCTCCTGTGGGCCAGGAGCAGGAGGCAGAGCTGAAGCCCAAGGTTGAGGGGCTTTTATCTAGTCCCTAGAGCCCCACACTTTGAACTTGGACATAACACCTGCAAATTGTAAGAATAAACTCCTGTTTGTTAAAGCCACCCCATTTGTGGTCTATTCTTGTCAGAGTGGCACTAGGTAACCAGAACACAAGGATACTAAAAATTAACTTCACCTGTGTGATAGTTCCACCACTTGTCTGTCAGTTTGTTGTACTGTGGTGGCTTATGTATTGCTGTGAAGCTGGAAGCTATGCCATCAGTATATCCCATACCAGCAGGGTCACCCTTGATGGACAGGTTTCAGCAGAGCTTCCAAACTTAGATGGACTGGAAAGAAGGACAGGGCCATCTACTTATGAAAAATGTGGTCACCAAAGACCTTATGAATAGCAGTGAAACGCTGTCTCATAGTGCTGGAAGATGAGCTCCTCAGGTTAGAAGGAACTCAAAATATGACTGGGGAAGAGCTGCCTCCTCAAAGTAGAGTAGACCTTAAAGACATGGATGTAATAAAGCTTTTGGGACTTTCATTTGCTGATGAGGCATGACTTAAATGGGAAGAAACAGCTGCAAATGTTCATTAATAATTGAAATGGTGAAATGTAGGAAGTATGAATTTAGGAAAATTGGAGATTGTAAAAAATGAAGTAGAATGTATAAAAATTGATATCCTAGGCATTACTGAGCTAAAATGGACTAGTATCAGCCATTTTGAATCTGACAATCATATGGTCTACTATGCCAGGAATGATAAATTGAAGAGGAAAGGCATCACATTCATCATCAAAAAGAACATCTCAAGATCTATCCTGAAGTACAATCCTGTCAGTGATAGGATAATATCTGTACACCTACAAGGAAGACCAGTTAATACAACTAGTATTCAAATTTACATAGCAACTATAATGCCAAAGATGAAGAAACTGAAGGTTTTTTTTTACTGATTTCTGAAGTCTGAAATTGATCAAAAATGCAATTCAGATGTATTGATAATTACTGGTGATTGGAATGTGAAAACTGGAAACAAAGAAGGAACATTAGCAGTTGGAAAGTATGGCTTTGGTGATAGAAATGATGCAGTAGATCTTATGATAGAATTTTGCAATGTCAGTGACTTATTCATTGCAAATACCTTTGCAACAACATGGTGGCTATACCTGTGGACCTTACTAGACAGACTACATGGGAATCAAACTGAATACCTCTGTGGAAAGAGGCAATGGAAAAGCTCAATGTCATGAGTCAAAACAAGCCAGGAGCTGACTGGAACACACCATCTATTGCTCATATGCAAGTTCAAGTTAAAGCTGAACAAAATTAAAACAACTCCATGAGAACCAAAATACCACCTTGATTATATCCCACCTGAATTTAGAAGAATGGATTTGATGCACTGAATACTAATAACTGAAGACAGACAAGTTGTGGGATGACATCAAGAACATCATACATGAAGAAAGCAAAAAGCCATTAAAAGACCAAAGAAGAAGAAAAGATCACAATGAATGTCAGAGGAGACTCTGAAACTTGTTCTTCAATGGAGAGTAGCTAAAGTGAGTGAAATGATGAAATAAAAGAGCTGAACCAAAGATTTCAAAGGCAAGCTTGAAAAGACAAAGTAAAGTATGTGCAAAGAAGTGGAATTAGAAAAAACAAAAGGTGATAACATGTTTGGCATTGTTCATGCTGAAAGAACTGAAGAAAAATTCAAGCCTCTAATTGCAATAATGAAGGGTTCTATGCGCAAAATATTGAATGACTCAGGGAGCATCAAAAGAATATGGAAGGAATACACATAGTCACTGTAACAAAAAGAATTGGTTGATGTTCAACATTTCAGGAGGTAGCATATGATCAACAAACAATGGTACTGAAGGCGAAAGGACAAGCTGCAATGAAGGAATTGGTGAAAAACAAGGCTCCAAGAATTCACGGAATACCCACTGAGGTGTTTCAACAGATGGATGTAGCCCTGAAGGTGCTTATTCATTTATACCAAGAGGTTTGGAAGACAGCTACCTGGTTAAACTACTGGAAGAGATCGATATTTGTGTCCGTTCCAAATGAAGGTCATCCAACAGAATGTGGAAATTATCAAACAATATCTTTAATATCACATACAAGTAAAATCTTGCTAAAGATAATTCAAAAATGGTTGCAGCAGTATATTGACAGGGAACTGCCAGGAATTCAAGCCAGATTAAGAAGAAGGTGAGGAATGAGGGATATCATTGCTGGTATCAGATGGATATTGGTTGTAAGCAAAGAATACCAGGAAGATGTTTGTCTGAGTTTTTGTGACTATGCAAATGTATTCAACTGTGTGGATCATAACAAATTATAGATAACATTGCAAAGAACAGTAATTCCAGAAATTTTAATTGTGCTCATCATTTGAGCAGCACAGGGGATGCTGCATATTTTAAAATCTGAAGGATGTGCATCAGGGTTGAATCCTTTCCACATAGTTATTCAATGTATATGCTGAACAAATAATTGAAGAAACTGGACTATATGAAGAAGAATGTGGCATCAGGATTAGAGAAATACCCATTAACAACCTGTGATATGTAGATGATACAACATTGCTTGCTGAAAGTGAAGATGACTTCAGTATAGATTACATCTTAACATAAAGAAAACAAAAATCATCACAACTGGACTAATAAGCAGCATCACAATAAATGGAGAAAAGATTGAAGTTGTCGAAGGTTTCATTTTATTTGGATCCACAATTGACACCCATGGCAGCAACAGTCAAGAAATCAGGTATCATATTTGCTAAAACGGCGAGGAGGCCACATGTTCTGACCTCCTCTAACCCCACAAGAGGAAGACAGGATTACCAGCAGTAACCCAAGGCCTATTCCT
>NW_006922395.1:210466-213959 GCF_000298275.1 Orycteropus afer afer | reverse complement strand
TCCTCAGTTGCTCATAGCAAATCCCACCTTGGAGTTTACAAAGACTTATGGGTAGAAAAGCCACACAAAGTAATTTACTACACTGCAATATTGCACTGGACAAATCTGCTGCACAAGACTTCTTTAGTGTTTAAAGAACAAAGATGTCACTTTGAAAACTTAGGTGGGCCTGATCCAAGCCAAGGTATTTTCAGTTGCCTTATATGCATGTGAAAGATGAATAATGAATAAGGAAGACCTCAGAAGAGTTGATGCCTTTGAATTGTGGTGTTGGTGAAGAGTGCTGAAAATATCAAGTACTGCCAGAAGAGCAAAGAAATCTGTCTTGGAAAAAGTGCAGCTGGATTGCTCCTTAAGAAGCAAGAATGGCCAGGCTTCCTCTCAGATACTTTGTTCATGTTGTCAGAAGGGACCAGACCCCGGAGAAGAATATCATGCTTGGCAAAGCAGAGGGGAAGACCCCCAAGGAGATGGATTGACACAGTGGTTGGAATGATGAGCTCAAGCATATCAATGATTGTGAGGATGATGCAGGACCAGGCAGGGTTTTTTTTTTTTTTTTTTCCTGTTGTACGTAGGGTCTCTATAAGTCAGAGTCGACTCAATGGCACCTAACAACAAGATCAATAACAACAATATCAATATGATAGTCTGTGTAATGACTACTCTTGGTTTAATGAACAGAAGATAAAAGTCTTTGAAAAATAGGATCTAACTCAAACTTTCATGAGCGTTCCCTGTGTACCAGTGGGGCCTCTGAATTCTTCCAGTCTCACTAAGAGACTTCTGAAATTTTCCCTACAGGCTTTCTGGCCAGGACACTTCTCACCCAGGACATGGAGGACTGTTAAGTTCCTAGTCAGAAGAGTAGTAAATGAGCATAAGTTTGCCTGAATTTCCTGAGAATTTGCAGCCAGACATTCCCATATATTAAACAAGGTTCATAAGTCCACCTGGTCACAAGTTAAGCAATCATTGGAGTTGGCCTCAGGAGACTGGTGAGATAGCAAACTTGTGCCCTGCCTAGAGGGGGCAACCACTAGTGGTTCCTGCCTGGTGTCACCATGAGAGAATGTGGCCCCAGAGTGCCAGATCTTCAAGAGAAGCAAGAAATTCAGATTACATCTGGATTTTTGAGTGTGGCAAGAAATTTAAAAAGCTGAGCACATCATGCAGGTTATGTATGTAAATCTATTGATGGCTTGAGGCCCTTGTGCTGTTATTTCTTTTCCTAAAGTGTCTGCCCCCTCCATCCCTGCCTGTCTCCAAAACACACCTAAGAACATGCAGAGGATTAGCATTAACACCTTTCTCCCACCCATACATTTTCTAGAAGGTGATTGCACTTAATTGAGAATCTGAGTGTGTTGGAGTATTTTGGTGACCTTTCAGTTGTGTTAAGGCAACCTGACCACTTAGAAAACCTTCTAAAAAAGGCTTTAAGATTTGTCAGAAACCAGCTGGGCAGATATAATTTAGCATCTACACATTTAATATTTTCTAGACACACTACAAACTTTTAAAAGGAATACGGTCTTTATTAAACAGCTTGAAATGAAAAATAAGAAACATCACTAATAACATTGATTTGCAAGGCAAAAATAGAATAAAACAATTTGTGCTTCCTGTATCCCAATTTTGGAGAACGAAAAAGAGAAAAGTAAATGTAGAGAGGATTTTGATGAAAGGTTAAATAGATTTTAAAGATCTATTGGAATATTTTTAACACTTAGAAATTGTATACGCGTAGCTTTTTGGACTCCTAAAAACGTTCCACATTTGCACCAATATTTTAATTTCTTTCTCCTACTTCTCATTTGTTTCAAGTTAAAGAAAAGTTTGAGTGAGATTTTGTAATTTTGAGACTATGTTATATGAGAAGGGAAATTTATATTGATTTTTCAAGATTAGTCTTTTTAAAGTTTTTTTTTTTTTACTTTTGAAGTCACTTTAGTAAATTATTTAACTTGAAAACAAAAAGGCTTCTATCTTTAAAAAGTCCCGATGATTGTCACTCTTCTAACCTCAAACAAAAACTTTATTACAGGATATTAAACTGCAGTGTCTGTTACCCAGTGTTAAATGGGAAGAAACATGCAGAATTCATTTGATGTTCATAATTACTCTTAAATTATTCCATTATCTCTTTTAATAATATCAACATCTCATGTGCTTGGTTGGCTTCTTTAGCAACAATTTCTTCAGAGTTTCAATAGATGTTGGCATAGCTCAAACTGATGGGAAATCAAACAGGTGTTCAGCCTCAGAATGTAGGCAGCCCAGTCTCTCACAGAGGACCAGTCCTTATGCTCCAGGTTAGCCCTAGGAAAGCACAACTTTTCAATCTTCAGTTTTGAGAAATGTAAGAACTTATAAGGACTCAGCTACTTTGCAAAAGGAAGACTGGGCAATCTACTTCCATAAACATTTACCACCTCAGAAACCTAATGAGGGTCGATATGAGTTGGAATCAACTAGATGGCAGTGTTTTTTTTTTTTTTTTTTTTTTACAGGTACCTAGAGAACATCTCAATTGAACAAAGACTGACCTCACCATATCCTGTTTCTGAGATGTTTACTCTGATAAGATGTGGAGTTATGTGATCCCTGAGAGCCTTCCCAAACCTAGGAGGCTACATACAACTCCATCTTTGAAGTCCTCACAGCTCCCATTATATCTAGTCAGTGAAAGAGCATTTTTAGATCTATCAATATATATAGTCCATAGCTCTGGAATTCAAGGACCAGGTTGTGCTTTCATAGAATTCCTTTCATGGATAAAGAGAACAAGTGATCATCTTGTGCCACATCCATCACAGAACAGATATGGGGGTGATATATGGCATATTTCTCTAAATCAGAACTCACATACTTTTACATAAGGTTACATTTTGGGTTTTGCTTTTGCCTTTTTTGTCCTTTGCAGAACAGTGCCTTGTGAGATAGAAAGTGACAAATACCAAGCTGAAATTACAGAAGAAATCAAGATAATAGGGATGAGAGGGTGAAGACAATGACTCTCTACAATGTGTGAATGAGTCAATGCAAGAGACTACTCACAAATTTAAAGACCTAGGTCACAAGACACAAGCTGGAAATTCTCTTCAGAGTTTTTGTTATGAGATTTTTATGGTGGACAGTCAACACTGACATGCATTGCCAAAGGCCAGGCCAACTGTATTAGTTTTCTATTGTTTCTGTAACAAATTACCACAAACTTAGTG
This sequence comes from Orycteropus afer afer, assembly GCF_000298275.1. NCBI lineage: Eukaryota > Metazoa > Chordata > Mammalia > Tubulidentata > Orycteropodidae > Orycteropus > Orycteropus afer. The sequence goes on along the minus strand of NW_006922395.1, from coordinate 210,735 downwards.
GCTTAAATAATACAAACTTACTATCCTACAGTTCTTGAAGTCAGAAATCTGACATGGGTTTCACTGAGCTAAAAATCAAAGTGTGGGCAAGGCTGCATTCCTTCTGGAAGTTCTAGAGGAGAATACATTTCCTTGCCTTTAACAACTTCTAGCTGGCGGTTCAAACCCACCAGACACTCCTCAGAAGGAAGGTTGGGCAATCCTACTTCTGTAGTGATACTGCCTTGGAAACCAAAGGAGGGGTCGCTATGAGTCAGGTTTGTCTCGAC
>NW_006922395.1:205945-210366 GCF_000298275.1 Orycteropus afer afer | reverse complement strand
ATACTGCCTTGGAAACCAAAGGAGGGGTCGCTATGAGTCAGGTTTGTCTCGACGGCACATAACAACAACAACAACAGAGGCTACCTTCATTTCTTGGCTCATGGACACTTTCTCCATCATCAAGATCAACAATGGAGCCCAATGCCTTCTCACATTACATCACTAACTCTCCTGCCTCTCTGTTATTAGGACCCATGTGATTTCATTGGGTCCATTCAGATATTCAGAGTAATCTCTCCATTTCAAAATCCTTAATTTACTCATGTAAAGTAACACATTCATAGATTTTCAGGATTAGCACAGACTTATGTGAGTAGTTATTATTCTGTCTACTACACCAACCACACTGAAAATTTCAATAGGTTCTAAAGATGGCAGTTCAGCAAGTTAACATTATGCTTTTATTTAAGATATCAAATTAAGGAGACTTCTGTAGGATTCTGAGATACCTATGCTAGAAAAAATTAGGGAAATTCTCAGTGAGATGGATTGACATAATAGGAACAATAATAAACTCAAATATACGAAAGATCATGAAGATGGCACAGGACCAGGCAATATTTTGTTCTGTCATACACAAGGCTACCGTGAGTTGGAGCCAACTCCACAACAATTGACAGCAACCATTATACTACCCTGGTGTAGGGCCAATCTTTTTATAAGAATGGAAAATGGAGGCTCAGAGTGAAAACAGTATTTTCAACATCCTTCTAGTGTGATCAAGGCAGGAATAAGTCTAGACGCTCTTTCCAACATTTTTTTTCTCACCTTTTCTCCAGTACCTCCTCTCTAGAAAATGTGTAGGAGTGAGTTTGGCACCATATTGGTGGAGATGGGTGGGATAGGGCAGTGGATAAATGAAAGAATACTACATTCTACCTGTAGGGATTAGACAAAGCAGCCACATAGCAGCTCTACTCCCAGACACAGCTCTCTACTCCTACATAGACTTTTGTTTCTATAGTAAGTTATATATAGTGTATATTTTTATAGTATGGTGCAAGGCCTCCATAAATGCTAGCTACTATGATGATGATGATGATGATGATTAAAAGGACATTGATTAAAAGACAGTGGCTGGCCCAACTCCCTGGCATGGCATGCAAAGACCTCCACCACCACGCTCTCCTGACCTTTCTCTGGGCTCTCAGAACCATGTTCACATCCCTGTCACCACCACACACCCAAACACCCCACAGGGTGGTGGCCCCTGCCCACCTCCCTGCTCTCATCTGCTACCACTCTCTACCCTTATTCACTGTGCTACAGTCACGCTGGTGTTCTGATCGTCAAGCAGGCTTTGAAGACCATTGCATTTGCTACTTTCAACTTGGAATTCTTCTCCCCAGATATTTTCAAAGCTGCCTGTATTTCATGATTCATTACTTACCTCAAATGCCATCCCTAGAAATTGTTTTCTGACTACATCAACTTGATCAGCACCTCCAACCCTCCCCATTCATACCCTCGAGTACTTTCTCTTTTATTCCATTAGTTGTTGGTCATTGTGGAGCTTTGAAATTACTTCCTTCCATCTCTTCCTTGGGAGCTTTAGTGGAGTAGTGCCTAAGGCATTTGACTGCTAACTAGAAAGCTGGTGGTTCAAAGCCACCGGCTATTCCTCGGGAGGAAGACTGAGCAATCTACTTCCATAGAGATATTGTCTTGGAAACCAAGGAGGGGTCACTATGAGTCAGAGTCGACTCAATGGCAGTGAGTTTGGTTTTTTGGTTTATCTCTCCCTTTGTTTCTCCCTCCCTCATTGTCTCCAGACTTTAAATTCCTTTAGTTCAGTGGTGTTATTGTGTTTATTGCTGTGTCTCTAGCACTTAAAACAGTGCCTTGAACATAATAGGAGCTCAGTGTTTGCCAACAGGCTAACCAAATGATATAGACTATCATCAGAATATTTAATGTATTCATTTGAAGTTTCTGTTTTATATAAGTGCCAAAGGGGCAGGGAGGCCACATATTCTGACCTCTAACCCCACAAGAGGAAGACAGAATCACTATCAGTAGTCCAAGGCCTATCCCTGTGAGGCCAGACATGCCGCCTCCTTCCAGCCCTTTCACCAACCCTGACACCAACCGTTTTTCCCACGGCACTCACTACTTCTCTGCTAGGTTCAATAATTTATTGCAGTGGCCACACAGAACTCACAGATTATGGTGTTTATTAGGGAAGAAACAGGCTACAAGTCAAGTTCAGAAATACACTCAGTCTCTTGCAGCCAGCCATCTCTCAGCTGACAGTCTCTCTCAGTTTCTCTCAGCACTGCGTGTCTCTCATTCTTTTAGGAACATGTTTCTCTCGGCAGCACATCTTTCTCAACCAGCAGTCAGAGACTCCTTCTGCCTCTAGGAGGGCTCCTTTGAGCCTGCAGGGTGGCCAACTAACCAATTCCAACATCAGGATTCTATACACCTGAGAGAGAGCGAACTTCCCAGAAAATTACTTGGTGCTATACACAACAGAAATACCTTAGGTGGATAACTTTAGCAATCAGGAGCTACTCAGTTGCTCATGGCAAATTCCACCATGGAGTTTACAAATACGTATGGCTAGAAAAGCCACACTATGTAATTTACTAAACCACAATAAACATTGGTTTCTCTATTTTTTTTAACTTTTTATAGTAATTTGGGTGAAAATTTATGGACCAAATTGGTTTTCCATTCAACAATTCATACACATTTTGATTCATGACACTGATTTCAGTTCCCACTTACTTCTTGCATGCACTGTTTCCATTCATCCTTCTTTACTATCCCTTCTTGTCTTCTGAGCATTGTCTCTGGGAAAATGTTACCCTTTTGATCTCGTATGGTTAATTGTTCTAGAGAGTGTGTACCTCCTTGGTGTTATTGTTCACTTTATTGGCCTGTCTATTGTTTAGCTGAACATTGAGCTACTGGGATGTGATCAGTTCTGGGCCTGAATTGTGTCTTAGGGCCACAGTCTCAGGGTTTTCACCAGTCTCTATCAGACCAGTAAGCCTTCTTCTTCTTCTTCTTCTTCTTTTTTTGTAATGATTTTGAGTTTTGTTACACATTTTGCTTCTACTCTATCCAGAACCTCTTATTGTTATCCCTTTTAGGGGAGTTAGCACCATCTAGTTCTTCTGGTCTCAGGGTCATGGAGGCTGGGGTTTGCACGGTCCATTAGTACTTTGGACTAATTATTTCCAAGGCATTGATTTCTTAGGAATTTTGATCCCCCTCACTATTGACACCAGTCTCTCTTTGATGTCTCTTCACATCTCCCCAGGACTTCCTCTTCTTTATCTCATTCCTTCAGTGCTATAAGATGGGTTCTTCACTCTTCTATTATTATTTTTTAAATTTTAATGGTGCACTCTCAAAGACCAAGAAACCTACAAGACTCAAAGAATTAATTATTAATGATGAAACTTCAGAGGCTGTTTTTTGTTGATAGGGAACTATTTTCGGCCACTTTCCCTCCCTATTCACAACACAATTGCACAGCTGCTCATGAGCTCACAAAACACAAGGGCTTACCCCACTCACTGTTCTATACCCAGTGTTCTGCACAGTGATTTTAGCATATGACAACCACTCATGAATGGGGGTTTCTCCTACCTACTCAAAATTGGTTGAAAAATATAAATCAATAGTGATCAGGGAAGAGAATAAGAATCTTGCCATTAGGTACTGAAAGAGCACCTTGTCCCTCTCAGATTCAGACCAATGACCAACTGATCTGCCAGTAGAGAGGGGGACAAGATGATGCGGCATGGGTCTATGGTCTGTACTTAGGTCCTGTCTTCTAGGACTTGGGGCATGGCAGAACCTTTGGGATCCCCAGTTTAAAACAAAAGCTGTCAAGAATAACAGAAAACATATTTTGGTATGTCTATTGAAATGAGAAAGAAAAACCCATGGATTAGGCAGAACCTTGAGCATAGAATTTAAAATTGTAAAGACTTTGGGAGTCATCCTTCCATTGTTGATTAAATTATTAGCCCATGATAACCAAATGGTAGAGCTGGTGATAGAACCAAGACTGATGCCATGACCTGGTTGTAAGGAAAATAAATGAGAGAAAGTCTGTACAGCAATTTTCCTCTTCTTAATCATGTTTGAAGATCCTCTGAGAGAACAAATGTGAGGCTATGTATACAGAAATGCATCCATTCTTTATTTAAAAATAAAAAAATAAAAAAACCCAAAAGCAAATGTGAGGCTATGTGTATAGAATATGCATATTTACACACACACACACACACACACACATATGGAGCCCTGGTGCCACAACAAGGAGCCTTGGTGGTGCAGTGGTTAAGCACTCAGCTGCTAATAGATAGGCCAATATTTGCATCCCCCAGCCATAAAAATTACAGCCTTGGAAACCTTATGGGGCAGTTCTACTCTGTCCTATAGAGTCACTGTAAGTTGGAATC
>NW_006922395.1:191497-192741 GCF_000298275.1 Orycteropus afer afer | reverse complement strand
ACCTCACCAGAGACACAAAAGACCTACACAAAGAAAACTATAAAACATTGCTACAAGAGAAAACAAGGGCACTACATAAATGGAAGAACCTATGTTGTTCATGGATAGGTAGACTAAATATTGTGAAAATGTCAATACTATCTACAGCAATCTATACATTTAATGGAATCCTGATCCAGATTTCAACAAAAATTTTTAAGGACAAGGAAAAGCTAATTACTAATTTCATATGGAAAGAAAGAGACCTCAAATAAGCAGAGCACTTCTCAAGAAGAAAAACTAAGTGGGAGGTCTCACACTCCCAGATCTTAAGAAGTACTACATAGCCACAGTAGTCAAAACAGCATGGTATTGGCACAATGATAGACAGATAGAGCAATGGAACAGAAGTGAAAGCCGAGATATAGACCCATCCATCTATGGACAACTGATCTTTGACAAAGGTCCAAAACCCATTAAATGGGGAAGAGATAGCCTCTTTAACAAATGGTGCTGGCAAAACTGGATATCCATCTGTAGAAAAATGAAACAAGACCCACACCTCACCCCATACACAAAAACAAACTCAGGCTGGATCAAAGAGAGAGATCCAATAGATCTACTGTCTCAGGACCATAGTACTGGGGGACAACAGACTCAATTGTCACAATAAAATACATAAAAGCCTTGTCCCACATCTTACATTGGTGAGTAGTGACTGGGGTCTTAAAAGCTTTCAAGCGGCCATCTAAGATGTAAACCCAAAACTATAAAATTCATCAAAGATAAAATAGGGCAAATCTGGGAGCCCTAATTTATGGCATAAATAGACTGTCAAGCATAACCCAGAATATGCAGAAGATAGATGAGGAGCTAGATGACTGGGACCTTTTAAAAATTAAATTCTTGTGCACACTGAAGGATTTATTAAAAGGATAAAAAGAGAACCTACAGATTGGGAGAAAATATTTGGTTATGACATATCTGATAAAGGACTTATCTCCAAAATCTATTGAAAACTTCAACACTCAACACCAAAAAGACAAATAACCCAATTCACAAATGGGCAAAATACTTGAACAGACACTTCACCAAAGATGATATACAGGCAGCCAACAAACACATGAAAAATTTCTTGAGATAATTAATCATTGTTGTTGTTGTTAAGTGCCGTCGAGTCGTTTCCAACTCATAGTGACCCCATGCACAGCAGAACGAAACACTGCCCGATCCCGCGCCAGCCCCACAATCCCTGCTATACTTGA
>NW_006922395.1:188063-189772 GCF_000298275.1 Orycteropus afer afer | reverse complement strand
CACTCCCTTCTTGATTTTAAACCATGTAGTGTCCCCTTGTTCCATTCGAACGACAGCCTCCTGGTCAAGGTACAGATTCCTCATGAGTACAATCAAGTGTTCGGGAATTCCCATTCTTCTCAATGTTATCCATAATTTGTCATGATCCACACAATCAAATCATTAATCATTAGAGATATGCAATTCAAAACAACGATGAGATATCATCTCACCCCAGCAATAATAACAAAGTTCAACAAGTCAGATAATAACAAATGCTGGTGAAGTTGCAGAGAGATTGGAACTTTTGTGCACTGCTGGTGGGATTGTAAAATGGTACAACAATTGCGGCAAATGGTATGGCGTTTCCTTAAAAAACTGAAAATGGAAGTACCATTTGACCCAGCAATCCCATTACTAGGAATATATCCTAAAGAGGTGAGAGATAGTGCATGAACAGACATATGTTCACCTATGTTCATCGCAGCACAATTCACTATAGCAAAGAGATGGAAGCAACCTAAATGTCCATTAACGGATGAGTGGATAACCAAATTATGGTACATGGACACAATGGAATACTATGCTACATTAAAGAACAATGAGGGATACGTGGATCATCTCGCAATGTGGATGAACCTGGAGGACATTATGCTGAGTGAAATAAGTCAATTGCAGAAAGACAACTGCTGTATGAGCCCATCACTGTGAAAAAACAGAGAAGGGTTTACTTAGGTAAGGGAACTCACTTAAAAAGTTACTGGGATGGGGAGGGAAGAGAAGGGATTAATTTTGGGCTAGTTGGTGCCTACACGCTGACATGGGTAGGGGGAGGGATATACAGGAAGGATCTGTGAGCACCATGATAACATTAGGAAATGGGAGGACATTGAATTGTGCACATAAGAGATAGACAACAGATGCTAATACCAACCAATGTGTCTACAATACTGCATTGCCATTAACACCAAACACCAGGCTACAGATAAACACATAAACACCTGAGATGATCAGACGGGGGTCCATGAACAGAAGTATACTCTAGACCAAGGATATATTCAACTGGGGCTAAACTTGCATAGACACCTGTGATACAAAATACCTGCAGTCCTTAAAGAAACAAAAGAAGACAGACACAGAGTAATTCCTCACAGACAACCAGACACTATGGGAGAGAGATCCAATAGATCTACCATCTCAGGACCATAGTACTGGGGGACAACAGACTCAATTGGCACAACAAAATACATAAAAGCCTTGCCCCACATCCTACATTGGTGAGTAGTGACTGGGGTCTTAAAAGCTTTCCACTGGCCATCTAAGATGCAGCTAATGGTCTCCTAGCATCAGAAGTGAAGAAGAATGAAAAAAAAAAGGGAGTTTGGAAACAATCAGGCATGAGACACAATGGCCCTTGAGACCAGAAGAACTAGATGGTACCAAGCTAACAATGCCAACCACTCAGGAAAGGTGGAACCAAATAAAAAAACTCAATAATGACCAGAATTACTGGTCAGATGAAATCTGGTGAGACCTCCAATACTATGCCCCTGGAATACATTCTGAGCCTGGAATAAAACTTACCCCCGGGGCTGGCTCTGAGCCCAATAGTTAACAAGACGTGCATGCAGAGCACTCAACCCAGGATGACGCACCCACATACTCTATGGTAATACATCTTTTAGAGCAATAGACCACAGGACACCAGAGGACCAACATTCACATTGAGG
>NW_006922395.1:186553-187452 GCF_000298275.1 Orycteropus afer afer | reverse complement strand
TTCATAAATGAGGTGTTGTGATTTATTTCCAAAATATCAGCCATTGAAAACCCTATGGATACCAATTGGTCCACAATTACTTTGAAACAAAGATGAAAAGGTAAGGGGGCAAGGAAACTAGATTAATGGAAATGGAACAACCAGAATGGAAATAATGAGAACATTCACACGCTGTGAAGAATATAACCAATGTTACTGAACAACTTGTTCAGAAATTGTTGAATGGGAACCTTAACTGCTGTGTGAACCTTCACAGAAAACACAATAAAATATTATTTAAAAAAAAAAACCCTATGAATCACAGTTCTACTCTGACACACATGAGGTTGGAATTGACTCACTGGCCCTTGATTAAAACATTCACCAAAATTTCAATTATTATAGTTAGGAAAATAGAAAAACACACCTAAGCTTCTGATCTAAAAATCCTTATCTTTGTTAAAATTTAATGTCACTTTGTTTTCATTATGAATAAAAATCTAAAATGACAAATATTTCGGAGCCTCACTCCTCCCTGCAGCCTACCCCTGGACCTCACTCAATTTCACTCGCAAGCAATCAAAAAGGTTAGGGCCAGGAAGCAGCCAAAATTTGGTTACTTTGACAAAAATGTTGAGAGTTCAATGCCTTTTTTTTTTTATATTTTTTCCTTCACAGCAATATGTTTCAAATCAAATGACTCCACTGTGAAGTTGTAACAGTCATATCCAAAACATGACTTTAGAGTCATATAGAACTTGGTTTAAAATCATGGCTAAGCTTCTTCAGGGCTGACTGTGTGACCCTGGATATGTTTCAATTGTGTTTCAGTTTCTCTTATCTGTGAAATTGAACTGAGAATACCTATTTTGCAGGGTGATATAAGAATTAAGTGAGAGATTAATAAAGTACAGTATTCA
>NW_006922395.1:185608-186446 GCF_000298275.1 Orycteropus afer afer | reverse complement strand
GAGAGAGAGAGAGAGAGAATGTGTATGTTTGTGTGTGTGCTGGAGCAGGATTACAAGGGAAGGGAAATGATAGATCTATGTACAGCAGGGTCTCTCAATCTTGACCCTATTGACATTTCGGGGTAGGATCAGTCTTTGTTTTCAGGGGACTGTCTTGTGGGACAATCTACTTTCGTAAAGTTTTACCACCTTGGAAATCCAATGGGGGTTTCTATGAGCTGGAATTAACTCGATGGCAGTGAGGCTTTTTTTTTTTGTTGTTCATTGTAGGATGCCTAGCAGCACCCCTGCCCTATTACCCACTAGATGTCAATGGCATCCCTCTCCCTTGTTGTAAAAAACAAAAACATATCCAGATATTGTCAAAAATACCCCCAGGGGCAAAATCTCCCTCTCTTGAAAACCACTGCTCCACACATTAACATTTTAATCTTCTTGTTACTAACTAAATATATCATGGAGAAGGAAACGATAATTTATTGAGCTCATATGAGTCAATATTGTTCTGGGGATCAAAATTCATATCTACTTATCCTCAGAATAAATCCATATGACAAATGTTTGTATTGAGTTAATATTCTGGTTGCTTTTTCACTCCTGTAAACAGTATTTTTTAAACTAGTGCTAGGTTACACGTTATAATACACAGATTGGCACACATTTATATTTGTGGCTGTTGTTGTTGTTGCGTGCCATCGAGTTGTCTAGGACTCATGGTGATCCCTCCTTGGATTTCCGAGGCAGTTGTTGTTGTTGTTATGTGCTGTCGAGTCGGACCCGACTCATAGCGACCCCTCCTTGAGTTTCCAAGGCAGTATCACTACGGAAGTAGATTGCC
>NW_006922395.1:179731-185243 GCF_000298275.1 Orycteropus afer afer | reverse complement strand
CATATTCATTTATTTCCTTAGAAAATAAAATATTAAAAGAAAGAAAGAAAAAGCTTTGGGACATAAATAGTTAAAGTCAACTCTCCTTGATTTTGCAGCTCTTAAGCATCATTTATTTTTTTCCAGTGGTGGGGAAAGTGGGGGAGATGGTATTGATTTTCTGCCTGGTATTAATTTTCAGTGTATCATTCTTTCACTCAATATGTGTGTGTGTGTGTGTGTGTGTGTATTTATCCCTTAAAAAAAAAAATATATATGTTTCATTGCTCACCATGGAAAATGTAACATACGACCCAATCCCTTCCTGAGAGAGCAAAGGACCAAACGCAGGCAGCTTAGATCAGTGTAATGAGGAAGTTTTGTCATTTCCAGAAGGAAGCATGAGTCAGGGTGTGCAACATTTTGGGAGACCTGAATCAGAGCTGTTGAAGACCTCGGGCAGTTTAATTTAGAACGACAATGTAATCTATGGCCTTCAATATCTTATCTTTCTCCAAAATGGCTGCAAAAATAGACACAATGGGCCTTACTTTAGCCTGATAGATTCCTGTGGTTGGTTTCACTCTCAACTAAACAATTAACCAAAAAACAAACCAAACTCACTGTCATGGAGTCGGATCTGACTCATAGTGACCCCTCCTTGGGTTTCCGAGGCAGAATCACTACAGCAGTAGATTGCCCAATCTTCCTTCCGAGGAGCGGCTGGTGAGATTGCATGGCCAGCCTTCTGGTTAGCAGTCAAGTGCCTTAGGCACTACACCACCAGAGCTCCCAACTAAACAATTAGGGGTAGATAATACTATTAGGCGTGGGAAAATCTTGCGTGGGGCAGTTACAACCCTTGGGAATCTTGGGAACATGTGTATAGATGGGAAAAGGAGAAAAGAAGAATATATATTTCATAATCTAAAAACTTAGGAGATACACACACAGACACATTATGTATGGCTTGAAGTCTCCAGGTCAACTTGTGATGTCAAAGGATAGCAAGAACTCTAGACTTGATAGTAGCAGAAACCTCCTGACCATCTGTGATGTAGGTTGGCAAGGGAAGTTATGAATATATTATCAGAGCTCATAAAATCCTTATGAAAATTTCTCTCTGGATAAGGCTTATCATAAGCAGCACCTGCCCCTGAGCTTAGCAAGTGGGTTTTTACCTATAAAACTTCCTCTGACTTGGCAGAACACACAATCTTTGCTTGCTCCAAGATACCTTTATGCTGTCACGGAAGGTATGACAGACAGAGGGTAAAATGGAAAATCACCAAATATATAATCGGAAGGCTTAGTTTCAACTCTAGTTTACCCTTGAAAACTGTGCATTGGGGTAACTTGAGTTTCCTGATTCCTAGGAGTGGAGATGGAGACACCAGGGTTGCAGAGAGGATTCAATGCAGTAAATATTGTGGTTACAAGTGGTAAAGCCATAGCGTCCTGAGCATTATCACACAATGGTATGGTATCTGTGCCCAGCATTGGAGCCTTCTCCTTCCAGACCCCCTCTTCTTCTCTTCTTACTGATCAATAATGTTTCAAGTGTACACCCTGTCCTCCATCCCTCCCATCACTGCCCTAGTTCAGACCTTTCTGCTGCACCTGAACCATTTTCAGTTGCTTCTCTGACAGTTCCTGCCTTTGCTTTTGCTGGTTCTACTTCATACTCTTTTCCCTGATATCTAAATGGCTTGCTACTCCCCAACTCCTTTTCAAGTATTGGCTGCTCAGAGAAGTTTTCCCCAACCACTCCCTCATACACAGTCTACTTTACTGTGTTTTATTTTTTCCATAGCAGTTACCATAACCTTCTATAATTATTTGGCTATTTTGGGGTAAATTAGCATTGTATCTTAAAATAGTTTGAGATGTACAGTAAATTTGAAAAAGTATTACAGAGATTTCCTATATGCCCCTCATCCAGTTCCTCCTATTTTTAACATCTTACGTTACTATGCTACATTTATCACAGCTAAGGAACCAACATTGGTACACTACTACTAACTAAACTCCACATCAGGATTTCATTAGTTTTCCCTTAATGTCTCTTTTCTGTTCCAAGATCCCATGTAGGATACCACATAACATTCAGTCATGCTACTTTAGGCTCCTCTGATCTGTGACAATTTCTCAGACTTTATTTTTGATGACCTTGACAGTTTTGAGGAATGTTGTTCCTGTTAGGTGCCATCGAGTCAGCTCCGAATCATAGCAATCCTACATACAACAGAACAAAACACTGCCTGGTCCTGCACCATCCTCACAATCCTTGTTATGCTTGAGCCCATTGTTGCAGCCACTGTGTCAATCCATCTCATTAAAGGTCTTCCCATTTTTTGTTGACCCTCTACTTTACTAAGCATGATATCCTTCTCCAGAGAATGGTCCCTTCTGACAACATGACCAAAGTAGGTGAGATGAAGTCTGGCCATTCTCGCTTCTAAGGTGCATTCTGGGTGCACTTCTTTGAGGACAGATTTGTTTGTTCTTTTGCAGTCCATGGTGTTTTCAATATTCTTTGCCAAGACCACAGTTCAAAGGCATCAACTCTTCTTCAGTCTTTCTTATTCATTATCTAGCTTTCACATGCATATGAGGTGATTGAAAATACCATGGCTTGGGTTAGGCACACCTTAGTCTTCCAAGTGACATCTTTGCTTCTTAACACTTTAAAGAGGTCTTTTGCAGCAGAGTTGCCCAGTGCAATATGATGTCTAATTGTGGATCCAAGTAAAATGAAATACCTGACAACTTCAATCTTTTCTCCATTTATCGTAATGTTGTTTTTGGTACAGTTGTGAGGATTTTTGTTTTCTTTATGTTGAGGTATAATCCCTACTTAAGACTGTAGTCTTTGGTCTTCATCAGTAAGAGCTTCAAGTCATCTTCACTTTCAGCAAACAAGGTTGTGCCATCTGCATATCGCAGTTTGTTAATGAATCTTCCTCCAAACCTGATGCCCCATTCTTCTTCATATAGTCCAGCTTCTTGGATTATTTGCTCAGCATACAAACTGGTGAAAGGATACAACTCTGATGTACATCTTTCCTTATTTTAAGCTATGTAATATATCTCTTGTTCTGTTAGAATTACAGCCTCTTGGTACAGGTACCTCATGAGCACAATTAATTGTTTTGGAGTTTTCATTCTGTACAAGAGATTGTCTCTTCTCCCATATTTATTCAATCATTCATTTAAGTCAGTATGAGCTCATGGATATTTGTTTTCATATTCTGGGTTATAATTCAATACTGCATTAGTTATTTTGTTACTCAAGTTGTTCCAGCTTTGGGCATTGGAAGCTCCTGTATCCTTTTGACATGGTTCCAGCATTTTATTTTTTGAGCATTTCCTTACTTCCAGGTACTACAAGATGCTCCAGATTCATCTTGTATCTTCCCTACCCTACACCTAAAATCTCTGCTGAGCAAATCATTTGAGAAGTTGGACTATGTGAAGAAAAACACAGTATCAGGATTGGAGGAAGAATCATTAACAGCCTGTGATATGCAAATGCCACAACCTTGCTTGCTGAATGTGAAAAGGGTTTGAACTATTTAATGATGAAAATCAAAGACTATGGTCTTCAGTATGGATTACACCACAACATAAAGAAAACAAAAAATCCTCACAACTGGGCCAAAAGCAACATCATGATAAATGGAGAAAAGATTGAAGTTGCCAGGGACTTCCTTTTACTTAGACCCACCATCAATACCCAAGGAAGCAGCAGTCAAGAATCCAGACATTGTATTGCACTGGGCAAATCTTCTGCAAAGACCTCTTTAAAGTGTTGAAGAGCAAAGGTGTCACTTTGAATACTAAAGTGCTCCTAACCCAAGCCATGGTATTTTCAATCGCCTCAGATGCATATGAAAGCTGGACAATGAATAAGGAAGACTGAAGAAGAACTGATGCATTTGAATTGTGGCATTGGTGAGGAATACTGAAAATACCATGGACTACCAGACTCATCATCATATGACCTCCAGTTCTGGGGTATGAACCAGTGGCCTGCCATATTGTCTGCTGATCTTTGGGATTGTTGCCTTCACAGCCATTAACCCAGCAGCCTGCCATCTTACCTACCTATATTAGATTCATCAGCCTCTGCAGTGAGCAGCCTGCTGCATTACCTTTCAACCTTGGGTTCATCAGCCCCTGAAGCTACAAGAGTCACTATCTCTCCCCTAACACATACTAGGTTAGGACCATAGGATGTAAGCACCCATAACCCACTGTACCCTCGTATCATAGCACACATGCTGCTTTTTGTTGATGTGACTTCTTTCATTATGCATGTTTCCTGCTGCATTGTAAGGACCTTGACTATGTTATCCCTCCAATAAAGAATTCATGTCTGGCAAGTAGTATGTACTTAATGAATATTTCTTGAATGAATAAGATGCATTCCTGTGATTCTGCTTATTTTTATCAATTGTTTGAAATATAAGTTTGAGATACCATCATATAACATTTGTTACAATCATATAACAAAAGTTTGATCACATACACAAGGCAACCGCATTGTGGGGTGAAAAGGGGTCTACTGATATTGAGAATGGAGGTATAGAACAGAGTTGGGACTGACATAGACACTCACAAGTTCTCCCTGAACCTGCTGGAAAGACAACTGGAGGCAAAAACATTGAAGTTTGATTCTCACTGGTTGATGAACTGGAAGGCAAGTCTTCGTTGCCCATAATTGATAGAGGGTGGGTAGATGGGTAGAGGATGGGGTGGTGATTGAAAGTGTTTTTTTTTTTTTTTTTTTCTGGGATGGGCAAGGTTGCAGATATTCATTGCACTGCATTAAGAAGAGAAGGAAAGGGACACTTATCATCAGATCTAATGGTACCAAGGACAGACATGCAGAGGAATGGCTCTCTAGTCTGTCATGCAAGGCTGTTCAGTATGGCATTTGCTTGCCTTTCTAGTTGTCCTCCATGCTTGTCTCCATGCATATTATTGTTTCCTGTATATGACACCACTTCCTTACTTCAATGTCTTCACTCACATGTCTGCACCCTGAACTCCTACGAGTTGTTCTTGAAATGTCACAGTTCACACAAAAATTACCTTTGATCCTTCAATGTGAAGTTAACTATGCATTCTTAACTCCAGAATGTGTGCTGCACAACTCTGAATGTCTTGCCTTGTTCTTCCTCATAGCCCAGAGTATGTGGGATTCATCTCACTTTTGAGACTGCCCAGTGTGATGACCCCACAGCAATGCAACACTGAGTAGATCCTTAACACATTTAATTGAATTGGTGATCGTGAGTAAATCCCAATGTTTATAAAGCCTCTGATATTATCTTAAATGGAAATATATTAGAGCTCAAGTAACTTGTCAATGGCCATACAGTTTGTGAGGATAGATCCAAAATCCAAACCCAGGGAATGGCTCTCCTGAGCAAGTTCTCCAAAACTCGAACCTGTACTACATAGCAAGAACTTGCTATCTACCCAGAAATTAAATTAAATTAGTTAAGTAGATAGTTAAATTAGTTAA
>NW_006922395.1:176956-179631 GCF_000298275.1 Orycteropus afer afer | reverse complement strand
ATTGACCATGTCAATTGTAAGTTAGATCTAATTAAAATTGACTTTCATTTATTTGTCAATTATGTCCAATGTGCTAGGAATATAAACATAGATGAGATAGTTTCTGCCCTTAAGGACATTGTAATTTAATGTGCTTGTAAAATTCCACACTGAAAAGGCAATTTCAGTGCTAAGGTCTGCTGTGAAAATTTTACATGATTCAATTAGACTAAGACAGACTGAGAAGAAAGACTTGGTGATCTAGTTTCATAAATTAGCCAATGAAAGCCCTATGGGTCACAAAAGTATAATGTCTGATATAGTAATGGAAGATGAGCCCCCTGGGTTGGAAGGCGCTGCAACTATAGCTGCAACAATGGACTCAAATAATCATGAAAATAACATAAGACAGGGAAATATTTTGTTTTGTTATTACATAAGGTCACCAGGAGTTGGAGCCAACTTGACCAAAACTAACAACAACAAACTGTTCTATTCCAGCTGTTAACAGCTTGTCAGTCACTGAAAATAGACTGTGTCAGTTTTTTCCTCTTTGAGTGCCCTCTGTACTACCAGGTTTGAGATGCCCGGGCTATGTTGAATCTATGGGGCATGGCTGAAAGCAGAAGACAGACCAGATAGAGAGGTCTGGAGTGAAAATTTCACTCCCATCTGGAATGAAAATTCTAAGTGTAGGGGGTGTAAGATGGGATCAGACTGAGGAAGATAGGAGCAAGTGAAAATGGGAAGGTCAAGAAAATAGTAGTAGAAGGTATAAAATGATTGACTAGTGAATTAAAAGAAGGAGGAAAATCAGAGAGTGGAGGCGAGAAATTGAAACAGAAGGAAGTATAGGGAGAAAATGCTTTGGAAACAAAATGAGAAGACTAAAAATAAATCATCAGGCAACAACAATAACAACAAAATTTAGAATAATTGTATTTTTGCTTTTTTCTTTATATTGTGTTACCAAAATGAAGCTATCAGATTTATCCAATATCTTTAATTCTGTAGGTAGTGTGCTTGCATAATCCCAAAATGTTTGCATTTAAATATAATGATCCCCTTTATCAAATATTTCAATATATTAACATCTTCAATCAGGATGTAAGAACTGGTTTTTAGAAGGAGTTAGGGTATAACTGGCATGAGAGATACCCTGGGAAACTAATAATTTGGTCTACCTTCAAACAAATCTTCTTCTTCTTCTTTTTTTTAATTGCAATTTGGGTGAAAATTTACAGAGCAAATTCACTTTTCATACAGCAGTTCACATACACTTTGTTTCATGACATTGACTACAATTTCCCCCAATGCAACAACTCCCCTCCCACTTCTTCCAGATAGTTACCTCTTCCCTGTGCCCATCCCTCCATGCACTCCTGCCCCCTGAGCTGTCTCCCTGTGCATACACGGCACTTCTTTCTCCCATGATTGTTCTTTCTAAGGAGTGTCTTTTGTTTGGCTGGAAGCCACAGGTGTGGGTTCAATTACAGACCTGAAGGGCAGCTAGGGGCCATAGTTGAGTAGTCTCAGTGGTTCCACCAGGCTCTGTCAGACCAGCGAACCTGTTCCCCTCATTTTTTTTTCCTAAATGATTGTGAGTTTTGTTCCACATTGTTCTCCCTCTTTATATAGGATCTCCTACATAGATCCCCCTCCGAGTGGTTGACAGAGGTAGCCAGACACCATCTAGTTCTTCTGGTCTAGTCGCAAGGACTAATTATTTCCATGAGCCTTTGGTTTTCTTCATTTTTCTTTGCTCTGGACGAGGAGAGACCCATCGTTGCATCTAGATGGCTGCTTGCAAGCTTTTAAGATCCCAGTTGCTACTCGCCAAAGTAGGAGGTGGAACAATGTTTTGTATAGTATGTTATGACAATTGAGCTTGATGTCCCCTAGGACTATGGTCCCGAGCCCACCAGGTCAACTACTTGGTCCCTCTGGGTAGCTGGCTGTGACCAAGAAGTGACTACAACCTTCTCCCTTGTCAGCTCTACTATATACCTGGGAATTCAGATCATACAAATACACTTATAGGACCACTGTCTTCCAACCCTGTACATGTTCTTGGGTACACTCCCTGCTTCAAAGACATACCTAATCCACCCATATACCCATGTTTGCCTTCACTGACAATGCAGTACTGTATGTGCAAAAGGATTCATCTCTGTTGTCTATACCTCCCATGTACCTCTCTATGTCTTCCTCTTCCTCAATGCCACCATGTTGATGACTCACATTTGGTACCTTGTCCCTCTCGTCACCCAAATCAATACTTATCTCTATCTATCTAACAGCATTCCCTCCCCTCCCCTCCCACCTCTGGTAACCAACAAAGAAAATTTCTTTCCATAGATAAACCTTTCCTTGACTTTTACAATAATGGACTAATACAATATTTGTCCTTCTGTGATCAACTTATTTCACTCAGCATAATGTCCTCTAGGTTCATTCACATTATACGGTGTTTTGCAGATTCTAGGTTATTCTTTAGGGTTGCATAGTATTCCATTGTGTCTATGTACCATTTGCCATTGAGTCGGCCCCGACTCTTAGTGACCCCTCCTTGGGTTTCCAAGGCAGTTATCACTGCGGAAGTAGGATTGCCCAACCTTGCTTCCGAGGAGTGGCTGGTGGGTTTGAACCACCAGCCTCCTGGTTAGCAGTCAAGTGCCTTAGGCACTATGCTACCA
>NW_006922395.1:171181-173126 GCF_000298275.1 Orycteropus afer afer | reverse complement strand
TTTGTATCCTTCCCTTCAAGGCTCAGGGATCCAAGATTATCTTCTGTGTCTGTGTTAATTGGTTTCCCTTTTCTTTGTTGAAGAACGTCTGTGCAGTCCTTCTGCCTAGTCCACCATCTTCCAGAAGTTCCCCCGATTTCAACATTTTAAAATGTACAATTCAGTGACATTAATTATTTTCATCATGCTGTCATGTTGTGCAATGGTCACCACTACCCATTTCTAAATGTTTCCATTGTCCTTAACAGAAGCTCAGTGCCCCGCCAACAATGACTCCTTCTTTCCCCCTTCCACCCACCCTGGTATCCACCAATAGACTTTGATCTGTATAGATTTCCCTATTCTAGATATGTTACATAAGTGAGATCATGTAATATTTGTCCTTTAGTGATTGACTAGTTCACTTAGCATAATGTTTTCAAGGTTCATCTATGTTGTAGCATCATGTAGGAAGAGTTATTTCTCTTTTTGGCAGAGTAATACTACATTGTATGTATATATCACATTTTGTTTATCCATTTATCTGTTCATGGATATTTAGGTTGTTTCAAATAATGCCCCTTTCAAAGAATAAAATATACAGAATCAATATTTCCTTCTAAAGAGAAAAGTATATTTGACTTCCATTGTAATATGAATAGGGAATTCTGGTGGTGCAGTGCCTAAGGCATTTGACTGCTAATGAGAAGGTTGGTGGTTCAAACCCACTAGCCACTTCATGGAAGGAAGATGAGAGCAATCTACTTCAATAAAGATTTACCACCTTAGATATGCAATGGGGGTCGCTGTGAGTCAGAATCAACTCAATGGCAGTGGGTTGGGTTTTATAATATGAATAACACCCTATACATCTACTGTATCTTTTAGAACTTGAATCAGTTCATTAGCATATCCCCAAAATCCCTGTTAAACATACATTTCATAGAAAACAATGGATCAAATTTAGGCCCACCACATTGAGTTGCACTTCTATTGTATTCAACTGTTGTTGTAGGGAGGTGTTCTTTACTGGTGTATTTTGTTACTGTTGTCAGGTTTTCTCAGGATTTTGGCAGTGTCTTCTAAACTGGAGTGGGCCACTTATAATCTACATAGTTTCTGTTGATGTAAATTTTTGTAGTTTATCCATACACAGAAAATCACAGAATGGTTTCTTCTGATTTCTACATAAAAATTGTTAGTTTTGCTGGAGTTAAAGAACAAAACCTCATAATTATCCAGTATGCAGTCTGTGGCTAACTTTCTTAGTCTCTATTTCTAAACGTATTTGCTCTACTTCAGCAATTTTTGTCTATGTCAGCAGTTTTGAAAATGTAATCCAGGGACCCCTGGAGGTCCCTGAGATCCTTTGGGGGTCAATGAACTCAGAACTACTTTTATGTTAATATTAAGATGTGATTTGCCTTTCTCACAGCATTGACATTTGCACTCATGGTGCATAAGTAATAGCAGGTGCAACTGGCACTTTAGCATGAAAAGCAGTGACATCAAACCGTTCTAGTAGTTATTATAACCTTCACTGCTACCCATTTGCAGTCAAAATAAAATAAAATAAGCCAGTTTAGCTTTAAAATGTTAATAATACAGCAGTAAAGATTATTATTTTATTAAAATTCAAAACTTCAATATATATCATTTTATTATTTGTTTGTTGTGATTTTGGGTTTTCTTTTGAGTCCCTCGGTCTAGAAATCTCTTCTCACCTTCTCTACAATTACAAGACTTGTCAATTCCAAGACCTCTCTTTTATGTCCTTTTTTTTTTTTTCCTATTGTGACTTGGGTGAAAATTTACAGAGCAAATTCACTTTCCATACAGCAGTTCACATACACTTTATCTCATGACATTGACTACAATTTATCCCAATGAAACAGCTCCTCTCCCACTTCCTCCCCATAGTTACCTCTTCCCTGTGTCCATCCCTCCATGCCCTCCTGCCCCCTGA
>NW_006922395.1:166820-170350 GCF_000298275.1 Orycteropus afer afer | reverse complement strand
TCATGGCTATTCAGACATGGGTATTTGGCAGATATTTTCTTGAAAATGAAGGCAGTGAGCCTGTTATTTCAAAGAAAACAACAGACAGATTTATTGCCAAAGATAAAATTCCAGGTTTCAAGAGAAAATTGGAATTTTGGAAAGCTTATATCCACCACTGTGAATTTGCCAGATTCTCAATCCTTATGACACTTTCTGAGGAGATTGGTGGTGATATTAATAAATATATTTTTTGATAATGTGTAATGAAATGTGTCAACATTGGGACGTCTGACTAATATGGTGAACCAGTATTTTCCAAATGGCCAATTCATAGCTTTATAAAATCATGCATAAAAAAATTTATTTCTTAGATAGACCAATGGATTTTAATGTAACAGGGAATGCAAAATTCATTGATAAAGCCTCAGAATTCACAGAGCCACTGACCTTTGAAAACTACCACTTGTTGCATTTTGGTGTATGGTATAATATCAAAGAATAGCCACAGTTAGATGAAAGGTTGTTAAAATAACCCCTTCATTTTCCAACTACATGTCTATATGGGCTAGATTTCCTTCATATATAAACTTTTATCAAAATAACGTGTTGCAACAGATTAAATGCAGAAATAAATATGAGAATCCAGCTAAAGAGATTTTAAAATGTAAAACAATGTCATTCTTCTCACTATTTTTTTGTTTTGAAAAATATAGTTATTTTCATAAAAATGTTACTTATGGTAGCTTGTAATAAGTTCTTATTGTTATTTCAAAATGAATTTATAAATATTTTTTAAATTTCTTTTTAAATTTTTAATATTGTAAACATCAATAGATATCACCCATATAAACAAAATCTCATTGGGAGCCTCAATAATTTTTGCGAATGTAAAGGGGTATTGGGCTATGAAACTTAGCTGTGCTTCTTAAAGTGAGGTCAGAGTACTATTTGCATCACAACCACTTGGATAACTTATTATCAAATGTAGATTCCTGGGTCTTGCCTCAAATTCAATCAGAGATCTTAAAGGGTCAGCCTGTACTTGTTTTCACATTTGGAAATTTTCCAACAAAACAAAACATAAGTTTAGCACAGTTAAAGCAGTCTTTTGATAGCACAGCCAGCTTTCCCATCAGAGACCCTAAGCAATCAAGCTGAACACAAAACCTGTTCTACCAGATCTTCAAACCTCAGGAACTATGGCTACATTTGTATAAATGCAGTGATGAGAGTTCATTAGACAATAGTCCCTGAAGAAATAATTTAGATGATACATGGAAGTGGATTGCAGTTGGCGTGTCTTTCCAGCTAGCTGTAGACCTGAAGATATATTCTCAAGGCTTTTCCTTCTTTCTGCTCCAGTGCCACAGCCAACAACTAGGGTGGACATTTGGAGATGAGGTGGGAGAGGGAGTCGGGCAGTGAGGCTAGATTGAACATAGAAGAATGGATTTTGGCAACTAAGAAATACAGAAGCCAAGCTAAGGAATGTTTTTCTGCAAAGTCACATCTGGACCCGTGGTTAACATTCTGTCTTATCTTTTGCCTCCAAGCAGACATCAATTACAGAAAAGACACAGAGAATGGGGATTTGGTCACAACTTTGAGTTGTCAAATATAGTAACACAAATCCGAAGCACATTGGCTGTATGCATGAATATGTGTGTTGCCTGTTCACCCACATTTGTGTGTGTGTGTATGTGTTGGAAACTTCAGTATTCATCTGGGAAATATGTCTTATGTGGTCTGCCTCCTGTACAAAACTTGATCTCTTCTGTGAATTCTCAAAGCAAGCAACTTCTGCAGGTCCCTATGGTTGGAATAACTGAACAATGGCATAGAATAAGATAAAACCTGGAATCTGGCAGTGAGTTTTGGTACATGATACATAGTTTCTCTGCTTTTCTACAAAACTATCCTAGTATTATAGCCACTGAGATGTTTTTCATCGAGTTAAGCTGCTGATGTGTGATTCTAGAATGTTCAGTTTACTTGTAATTTATTGATGGAGTTTTGTATCCATCTTCCATCCCACAACTCTGTAAGCCTGACCCTGACATGCATCTCCCAATTTGGTTTCATTCTGATCAAAATTTATTCTCTGAAATTTCTCTCAGGTATAAAACACAAGGTTTTGTTATTTTCTTTTTTTCCATAAGACAAAAGACCTGACTCACAATTCACATATGTGTTACAGAAGTAAGAAATGCAGGCATGGAACATTGATTTTGAACAAAGAAGACGAAAAAGGAAAAACAGTATCCAGAAAACACATTTATACTGGACAAAACTACTGGAAGAATGAATTAGACTTGTATAACCTTAGAATGCAAGTTAGTATAACAGGCTACATTTGTGAGTTTTATTGCAGTGCTTGTTTTCCCCTTAGTACATTATCCTCTCTATACTAGGTGGGCTGCTGGCCAGAGAATAGTAAGCTATGGATCTCACAGCTCCCTCCTGCCTCCCCATTCTTTTCATCCCTTTTCTAAGAGGTCCTCTGTGATTATTGCTTACTTCAGAATTGTCCCCGAGCACCAGAACATTTTTCCTTCTTCCCTTGTAGACTGAATTTTAATTTAATGACAGACTGCTAAGGGCCAAGCATTTTGGACGTTTTATTCCACTTGATCTTCAGCACAATTGCATGAGGTGGTGATCATTAGCCCCTTTTCACAAGCAAGGAAAAGGGAATGCCAGAGAAGTGGTTTCATTGAGCTAGTGTGTATCACATAACAGCTAGTGTGTATCACAGCAAAGAATTCTGGGTGTTGTTTCCATTGGATTTCACTACCTCCATCCACCTCTGGTAGCATAGTGCCTGAGGTACTTGACTGCTAACTACAAGGCTGGTGGTTCAAACCCACCAGCCATACCTCAGAAGGAAGGTTGGACAATCTACTTCCATAGTGATACCACCTAGGGTGTATGAATCCAAGGAGGGGTCACTATGAGTCGGGTCCCACTCTATGGCACATAACAACAACAACACCCACCTCTACAACTTCCCCTTCCTTCCGTTCCTTAAATGGATGCAATGAGCTAGTGTAATCTGAGCTGCCAATGAATGATGAATGCTCAAGGTGCTCCCCACAATGGCGACTGTGCATATTGAAGGAGAGGTCTTAGGGATGGACTTCGAGTTGTGTGGCAGTGAAGTAGAGGGTATTTTGGGGGTTGAAAAGAACCTCCCCAGGAACCTGAAACTATACCATATTGAGGAAGATCCCAATCTGGAGATCCTTGGGCCATGTCTGGTAAACAGAAATGCTTTGGCCCAAATGGTGTTTTCTTAAAACTTGAAATTTTCTAACATTTAATAGTGAAAAATTCAGTTTTAACATAAAAATCTAGATTTGTAGATTCTTTTGAAAAATTGGAGGATATAACATCAATGCACTCATATTCCCAGATGACAACAATTGACTGGAGCTGCTCTTGTGCCTTAGTGCTTAAGGCATCTGGCTGCTAACCAGAAGGCTGGCGGTTCAAACCCACCAGCCACTCCTCAGAAGGAAGGTTGGGCAATCTACTTCCGTGGTGATACT
>NW_006922395.1:153399-166720 GCF_000298275.1 Orycteropus afer afer | reverse complement strand
TTCAAACCCACCAGCCACTCCTCAGAAGGAAGGTTGGGCAATCTACTTCCGTGGTGATACTGCTTCAGAAACCCAAAGAGGGGGTCACTATGAGTTGGATGTGACTCAATGGCAGTGGGTTTGGGTTTTTTTTTCTTTGATGCTCTGGAGAGATCCAAGCATTCATATCACCCAAAACCCTGCAGATCTCCTGAATTATTTAGCTTATTTCCAGGCCACTGTAAACATCTGAATTTGAAACCCTTAAAGTAGACAAAGTCTTTTCTGTCCATGGAGGTGAACCATTCCTGAAAGCAGAGGCTGTAAAGAGATATGGAGGCTGAGGTTCTTTTTCTTTTCTTTCTTTATTTTTTAAAAACAATAAATACATCAGCTCCCATATTCTAAAGACAGGAAATTTTGAGAGAAAGAGAGAGAGAGTCAAATAGCTCCTATTAACTCTACTGTGATTTATGGTGACCTTATGGAAAACAGAACAAAATGTTGCACAATCCTGCATCACCCTCAAAGTTGCCAGCGTGTTTGAGCCCATTGTTGAAGCTATTGTGCCAATCCATCTCACTAAAGGTGTCCCTGGCCCTCCACTTCAACAAACATGATGTCTTCCTCCAGTGTTTGATCCCTCCTGATGATGTCCAAATCAAGTGAGTTGAACAATATTCTGTTGTGATCCACAGGGTTTTCCTTGGTTAGTTTTCAGAAGTAGATTGACAGGCCTTTCTTCCTAGTGTGTCTTAGTCTGGAAGATCTGCTAAACCTATATAGCATGGGTGACCCTGCTGGTATTTGAAACACCATAATGTGGTGGCATAATCTCCAGCATCACAGTAGCATGGAAGCTACTGCAGTACAACACACTTTCAGACAAGTGATGATGACCAAAGTAAGACCTCCATAAAATAAAAGTGTCTCAGTCATGTGGGCAGGGCTCTGCATTCTGATGAGGTGGTGTTCCCATTAAGAGTCAGACTTTTGCCTCGATCATAATTAAGGTGGTGAGAGTCAGGTAGAGTTGGCAGCCAGCCACACTTACCACCACATTTTAGCCAAAAGGAATTGAAAAGTGTCCAGGACCACAAAAATAGCACTAGGCCCACAACACTCACAGAACTCTACCCAATCCTTCCCTTCTAACCTATTCCTCCCAATACCAATTAATGGAGAAACTGACTTCCTCTGCTGATCCTGAACTAATCATGGTGATTCTCCAACCAGAGTTCCACATATGAAAAGCCATTAAAATGAATATCTAGGCTGAAATATCTTTGCATTGTAAAAATAATAGTTATAGCTAAAATTCTTGAACTTTTATTTTATAACTGGCACTATGTTAACATTTTCCAATGCCATATCTCATTTAATCCTTACAAAAATCTTATAACTACTTACCATAAATAGTTACCATTACACCTTTTCTGGAGTCCCTGGGTCATGCAAATAGTTAACACACTCAACTGCTAAATGGAAGGTTAGCAGCTCAAGTCCACCAAGAGGTGTTTCAGAAGAAAGGCCTGGCAATCTACTGAAAAAACAGCCATTGAAAACTCTACAGAGTACAGTTCTACTCAGACAGTCATGGGGTCACCTTGAGTTGGAGTTGGATTAATGGCAATTGGTTTCTGTAAACCTTTTCTACAGTATAACAAAGCAAAACAAAAAACACCGGAACCAAATAAGTTAAGTAATTTATCAGAAAGCCCCACAGGTAAAAATTTATGGAGTCATAATTCAAGCCTAAATATCCTTCCAGAGATGGTATTCTTCCCATAGGCCTTCATTTATACTCTATTAATTTTTGAAATCTTGAAGGAAAAATCCACAGTAAATAGATGATAAGAAATGAACTCTAACTAATTCAGCCTGCTTCCTCTTGCAGTCAGTTGGTAATGTTTCTACCCTACTCTGTATTTTCTTTTGCATGTGGTTGATAGTAGCGAAGCTAGAGCCTTAATAACATAATAACATCTTGGAAATTTTTTGTAGTACTTTTTAAATGAAGACTTCAACTACTATTCCCATTCTTTGGCTTGTTACTATGTGAGCTCAATATGGCTCAGTGCTTTATCTCAGTGACCCAGGTACTCATGCTGTTGTCAGTACATTTCATTTTACATGCATCATATTAGGACAACTTTTTCATGATATGTGCTGGGAATTTAGTAATGAATGCGAAATGTTGAGCAGATCTTGATCCTCTGTGGAGTTCAGGTAGTAATGATAATTTTCCCCTCAATTGGAAATGATGTAAATTTTAGATGCTTGAAAATATAGTGGTAGAGTGTGTATGAGTGATTTTTATGCCTTATAGAATCATAAATGTGACTATTATTTTAACAGGCATCATTCTTTTGTTTCACTTGGGACTTCCTGGGAAGAATCGATGCTATTCCCTTGTTTTCATAGGGTTAAAGGCAAAGAGGGTCAAGTTGGTAGTTTGTCCTTTCTTTGGGGCTACTCAGGAAGACTTTGCTGGGACTTTTGTTGAAGTAGTTGAGTTTTAGTCTCCCATATGAAACCAAGTATTCGTACCTATTTCCAAAATTTGTTGGTCAATATTGGTCTCTTTATGGTTTCTAGACAAGGAGAAAGATGAGCTGAAGATAATCAGATCTTAAAAAGGAAAATTATAGAGCAATATGCCTCATAAATATACAAGCAAAAATTCTCAACAAAATCCTAGCCAATAGATTCCAACATATGAAAAAAAATCATCATGACCAAGTGAGATTCATACCATGTATGCAAGGATGGTTCAACATTAGAAAAACAACATAATTCATCACATAAAAGAACCACATGATCATATCAATGCACAAAAGGGATTTCACAAAATCCAACACCCATTCCTGATAAAAATGTTGAACAAAATAGGCATAGAAGTGAAAGTCCTCAACATAATTAAGGGAATATATACAAAATCAATTAAAGAGCTCTGGTGGTACAGTGCCTGTGGTAGTTATGTTTGTGTGTCAATTTGACTGGGCCTGGTTGAGTTCCTGGGCAGCTGGTGGTAGTTACTCCCCATGATGAGACTGGCAATCAACTCCATGGTGGGATCTGCCACAAGCAGCTGAGTAGCTGCCTTTGGGATATGTTCTGCTTCTTGTATATAAGGAGAAGACTTGGGAATGGTCTCTAGCCTATGGCACCCTTGAACCCTGCATGTAGCTGTATCGTTGCTTAGCAGCCTGCTATGCTCTGTTAACCCTGGAACTTACAATGGACTTAAGTTAATAGCCTGCCATGTGGTTTGATAACATTGGGACTGTGCGTTTTTGCTTGTCAACCTTGGGGCTTCTCAGCCTCAGCAGCCAGCAGCTGTCTGAGTGAAGAAACACCTCTAGCTCCAGTGGGCCGGGAGCATGAGGCAGAGCTGGACCCCAAGGTTGAGGGGCTTTCACCCAGCTACTAATGCCTGGCACTTTGAACTTGGACTTAAGCCTTTAAATTGTGAGACTGAACTCCTGTTTTTTGAGGACATCCCATTTGTGGTATATTTCTTGTCAGAGCAGCACTAGGTAACCAAAACAGTGCCTAAGGAATTTGATTGCTAACCAGAAAGTTGGTAGTTCAAACCCACCAGCCACTATATGGAAGGAAGATGAGGCAATTTACTTCCATAAAGATTTACCACCTTGGGAACTCAGTGAGGATCTCCATGAGTTGGAATCAACTTGATGGCAGTGGGTTTGGTTTTTATATACAAAACCAATGACCAACATTATTCTCAATGAGGAAAGACTGAAAGCCTTTATGAATGAGTGTCAGACAAGGATTCCCTTTATCACCATTCCTATTCAATATTGTTTTGGAAATTCTTGGCAGAGCAGCAAAACAAAAAATGGAAATAAAAAGTGTCCAAATTGGCAAAGAAGTAAAATTATCTCTATTTGCAGATGATATGATCTTATACTCAGAAAATCCCACAGACTCACTAAGAAAAAATACTGGGATGGATTGATAATTTCAGCAAAATGGCAGGATACAAGAGCAACATACAAAAATCAGTCAAATTCCTTTACACTAATGAAGAGAACTCTGAAAAGGAAATAAGGAGAGTAATACCATCTACAATAACCACCCAAAGATGAAGTACTTAGGAATAAATCTAACCAGAGACCCAAAAGACTTATACAAAGAAAACTAAAAAATACTATTACAAGAAATCTATATAAATGGAAGACTATATCACACTCATGGATAGGAAGACTTAACATAGTGAAAATGTCAATACTACCCAAAGCGATCTGCAGATATAATGCAATCCCAATCCAGATTCCACCATCTTTCTTTAAAGAGATGGAAAAAAACTACTCATCAAATTTATATGGAAAGGAAAGAGACCTCAGGTAAACAAAGCACTACTAAAGAAGAGAACAAAGTAGGAGGCCTCACACTTCCATACTAAAAATCTACAACACATCCATGGTAGTAAAAGTAGCCTGGTACTTGTACAATAACAGACATATAAACCAATGGAACAAAATAGAGAATCCAGAAGTAAATCCATCCACTTATGGGCAGCTGATCTTTGACTTGACAAAGGGCCAAAATTCATTAAATGGGGAAAAGATTGTTTCTTTAATAAATGGTGCGGAAAAACTGGATATCCAGTGGCAGAGAAAAGAAATAGGACCCATATCTCACACCATATACAAAAACCAGCTCAAGATGAATCAAAGATATGAACATAAAATGTAAACCCATAAAGATCATTAAAGAAAAAATAGGGACAAATTCAGAGGCCCTAAGTCAGGGCATAAATACACTACCAAGTATAATTAAAAATGCACAAACACTGTAAGATAAAATAGATGACTGAGACCTTCTAAAAATTAGACATTTATGTACATCAAAAGATTTCACCAAAAGAGTAAGACTGGGAAAAAATATTTGGCAATGACCTATCAGACAAGGGGCTAATCTCTAGATTTTTAGAAAATAACAACACCTTAACAACAAAAAGACAAATAATCCAATTAAAACACGGGCAGAGGACATGAACAGACACTTCACCAAAGAAGATATTCAGACAGCTAACAAACACATGAAGAAATATTCGAGACCATTAGCCATTCCAAAACCAAACCCACTGCCATCAAGTCAAATCCAACTCATAGCAACCCTATAAGACAGAGTAGAACTGTCCCATAGGATTTCCAAGGCTGTAAACCTTTACGAAGCAGACTGTCTCATCTTTCTACAGTAGAACTGCTGGTGGGTTCAAACGTCCAACCTTTTCATTAGTAGCTGAATTCTTTAACCACACAGCTTCCTCAGTAGCTACTGTTGTTGTTAGGGGCCGACGAGTCAGCTCTGACTTATAATGGCCCTATGTAAAATAGAATGAAACAGTTCCCAGTCCTGCGCTATACTCACAACCCTTGATATGTTTCAGACCACCATTGCAGTCACTGTGTCAATTCATCTTGTTGAGGGTCTTCCCCTTTTTCACTGACCTTCTAGTTTACCAAGCATGATGTCCTTCTCCAGGTACAGGTCCCTTCTGACAACATAACAAATGTACCTGAGACAAAGTCTGACCATTCTTGCTTCTAAGGAGCCTTCTGGCTGTACTTCTTCCAAGAGAGATTTATTCGTTCTTTTTACAGTCCAAGTTATTTTCAATATTATTTGCCAACAGCATAGTTCAAAGGCAACAATTCTTTAGTCTTCCATATTCATTGTCCAGCTTTCACATGCATATGAGACTACTGAAAATACTATGGCTTGGGTCAGGCACACCTTAGTTTTCAAAGTGACATCTTTGTTCTTTAGCACTTTAAAGAGATCTTTTGCAGCAGATTTATCCAGTGCAATACATCTGATGTTTTGACTGCTGCTTCCATGGGCATTGATTGTGGACCAAGTAAAATGAAATCCCTGACAACTTTAATCTTTTCTCCATTTATCAAGACGATGTTTATTGTTCCAGTTGTGAGGATTTTTGTTTTCTTTATATTGGGGTGTAATCCATACTGAAGGCTATAGTCTCTGATCTTCATTGGTAAGTGCTTCAAGTCATCTTAACTTCAGCAAGCAAGGTTGTGTCATCTGCATATTGCAAGTTGTTAACGAGTCTTCTGCAATCGTGTTGCTATGTTCATCATACAGTTCATCTTGGATTATTTGCTTAGTATATGGATTGAATAAATATAGTGAAAGGATACAACTCTGATGCTCACATTTCCTGATTTTAAGCCATGCAGCATACCTTTGTTATGTTCAAACAACTTCCTCATGGTCTATGTATACAGGTTCCTCATGAGCACAAAAAAGTGTGCTGGAATTCCCATTCTTTACAATGGTATCCATATTTTGTTATGATCCATACAGTCAAATGTCTTTGCATAGTCAATAAAACACAGGTAAACATGTCTCTGATATTCTTTGCTTTTAACCAAGATCCACCTCACACCAGCAATGATATCCTTCATTCCATGTCCTCTTCTGAATCTGAGTTGAATTTCTGGCAGCTTCCTGTCAATGTAATGCTGCAAACATTTTTAATTATCTTTGTCAGAATTTTACTTGTGTGTCATATTAATGATACTGTTCAATAATTTATGCATTCTATTGGATAATCCTTCTTTGGAATGGGCACAGATATTGATCTCATCCAGTTGGTAGGCCAAGTAGCTAGCTGTCTTCCAAATTTTCTGGCTTAAACAAGTAAGCACCTCCACCATTGCATCCCTTCGTGGAAGCATCTAAATGCTATTCTGTCAATTCCTGGAGCCTTCTCCGCCCCCCAATTCTTTCACTGCAGCTTGGAACTTCATTTGCTGATATAGTATAACTCAAATTTAGAAGAAACAGTTACAAACATCCATTAATAATTGGAATGTGGAATATACGAAGTGTGAATATAAGAAAATAGGAAGTTGTCAAAAATGAAATGGAATGCATAAAATTCAATATCTCAGTCACCAGTGAGATGAAATGGACAGATATTGGCCATTTTGAATCTAACAATCATATGGTCTACTGTGCCAGGAATGAAAAATTGAAGAAGAATGGTATCTTATTCATTACCAAAAGATACATTTCAATATTTATCCTGTAGCACTAGGAGCTCTGGTAGCATAGTGGCTAAGGCACTTGACTGCTAACCAGAAGGCTGGCAGTTCAAACCCACCAGCCACTCCTCGGAAGGAAGGTTGGGCATTCCTACTTCCGTAGTGATACTGCCTCGGAAACCCAAGGAGGGGTCGCTATGAGTCGGGGCCGACTCGAAGGCAAACAACAACAACAACAACAGCACCATGCTGTCAGTGATAAGATAATATCCATAAGCCTAAAAAGAAGACCAGTTAATACTAATATTATTTAAATTTATGCACCAAACACTGAAGCCAGAGATTAAAAAACTCAAGAGTTTTACTAACTTCTGTAGTGTGAAGTTGGTCAAACATGCAATCAAGATATATTGATAATATTGTTGATTAGAATGGGAAAGTTGGAAATGAAGAAGAAGCATCAGTAGTTGGAAAATATGGCCTTGGTGATAGAAATGATGTCAGAGATCACATGATATAATTTTGCAATGCCAATAACTTATTCATTGCAAATACCTTTTTTCCAACCACATCAACATCGACTATATATATGGAATTCACTGATGCAATACACAGGAAGCAAATCAACTGCATCTGTGGAAAAAGGCAGTGGAGAAGCTCAATATCATCAGTCAGAACAAGAGCAGGAGCTGAATGTGGAACAATTGCTCCTATGCAAGATCAAGTTGGAGCTGAAGAAAATTAAAACAAGTCCATGAGAGTCAAAATATCACTTTGGTTATATACCACCTGAATATAGAGACCATCTGAAGAACATATTTGACACAATGAACACCAGTGACCGAAAACCAGATAAATTATGGGATTACATTAAGAACATCATACATGAAGAAAACAAAAGATCATTAAAAAGACCGGAGAGGAAGAAAAGACCAAAATGGATGTCAGAACCTGGTGATTTGCTCTCATAAAAATTACAGCCAAGAAATCCCATAGAGCAGTTCTACTCTGCAATACATGAGGTCCCCATGAGTCAAAGGCTGATTCCATGGAAGGTAACAACAACAGGAGACAGAAATAGACCAGTACGTTGCCATGGAACCAGAAAAGAAGTCAATAATACAGGCATAATGAAGGCAGAGATCATTTCTCTAACCATAATGAGCCACAGATTTTACTGAAAGAATAAAAATATAATGATAATCCATCTTAGTAATATTATTTGTTTCAGGTTTTAAATTATTTGGCAAAATAGATAAAAAATCTTGGCACCTGTGGATTTATGATAAATGGTTGCAGGTGCAATTTCCAAATATTCATGACATAGAATAATGTGTAATTTTTTAGAGAAACATAATTTCAGTAAAGCTGATGTCCAGTGTGAAATCGTTTATGTAATAGTGCTTGAATGTTATTTGTCTATGGATAAATTGTATCAGTTCATATGCATTATCTCATTTTATTCTCATCCCTCTACATTCTGAGTAGACTACTCTCTATTCTTCCCACTTAACAGATGAGGAAACAGGTTGTCTGGCCACTGGGCAACTTGCTCCAGGCCACTGAGGTAGTTAGTAAATACTGAATCTGGAGTCTAGGTGAGGATTTTTCCAATTTTAAATGTATGTTTTTTTTTTTTTTCTGACAATTTGTCGTCATAACTTTCTTATTCATTTTGTTTATTAAACAAATTTGGAAGAAAATTAAGATAAAAGAAAAAGAATAACAATGACAGCATTGACAGAAAAAAATTCAGAGCTTCCAAAATGGACTTCATTACTTTATGTTTCATTTCAATGCACACGTATTTAGATTTCTTGGTAGACATATTTTGTTTATTGAGTTGAAGTCTCTCATCCAAAAAACTGGTATACTACACATCTCATTTTTATTGTCCACTCCTCAAGACAAATAAATAAATTTGTATCTTTCAAAAAGCAAAAATAAATAAATAAACAAAGGACGTTAGAAGAGACTGAAACTTGCTCTTGAATGGAGAGTAGCTAAAGTGAATGGAAGAAATGATGAAATAATAGAGTTGAACAGAAGATTTCCAAGGGTGGCTCAAGAAGATGAAGTGAAGTGCTATAATGAAATGTGCAAAAACTTGGAATTAGAAAACCAAAAGGGAAAAACATACATGTTCGACATTACTCAAGCTGAAATAACTGAAGAAAAAATCCAAGCCACAAGTAGCAATATTGAAGGATTCTATGGACAAAATATTGAGCAATGGAAGAAGCTTCAAAAGAAGATGGAAGGGAATACACAGAGTCACTTTACTAAAAAGAGTTGGGCAATGTTCAACCATTTTATGAGGTAGCATATGATCAAGAACCAGTGGTATTGAAGGAAGAATTCCAAGCAGCACTGAAGAAACTGGTAAAAACAAAACAAAACAAACAAACAAACAAAAAACAAACAAGGCTGACTGGAAGTGATCGATATGTGTGCCCATTCCAAAGAAAGGTGATCCAGAACCAGAATGTGGAAATTATTGAACAATACCATCAATATCACAAGCAAATAAAATTTTGCTGAAGATAATTCAAAGAGTTGAAGCACCATATTGACAGAAAACTGCCTGTTCTGGTTACCTAGTGCTGCTCTGACAAGAATATACCACAAATGAGATGGCTTGAACAAACAAGAGTTTATTCTCTTACAGTCTGGAGGCTTTAAGTCCAAGTTCAAAGTGCCAGGCTCTACAGGCTATGTGTAAGCCCCTCAACTTTGGACTTCAGCTCTGCCTCCTGCTCCTGGCCAACTGAAGCTAGAGGCTTTTCTTCACTCAGACAGCTGCTGGCTGCTGAGGCTGACAATCCCAAGGTTGACAAGTAAAAAGGCACAGTCCTGAGGTTACCAAACCACACATCAAGTCATTAATCCAAGTCCATTGAAAGTCCCAAGGTTGGCAGAGCATGGCAGGCTGCTGAACAATGACAATATATGCAGGGTTCAAGCATGCCATAAGCTAGAGACCATTCCCAAAGCGGTTTCTTATATACAGGAAGCAGACCACATACCCAAAGCAGCTGTTCAGCTGCTCCAATAGATGCCACCATGGAGTTAATTACCAATCTCACATTCAGCTGCCCAGCCACTCTACCAGGCCCAGCCCAGTTGACACACAAACTTAACGATCACACTGCCAGAAATTTAAGCTGGGTTCAGAAGAGAACATGGAATGAGGATATCATTGTTGATGTAAAATGGATCTTGGCTGAAAGCACAAAATACCAGGAAGATGTTTACCTGTCTTTCTTTCATTGACTATGCAAAGACATGTGTGGATCATAAGAAATTATGGATACCATTGTGAAGAATGGGAATTCCAGAACACTTGTGTTCATGAGGAACCTGTACATAGACCACAAGGCAGTTGTTCAAATAGAACAAAAGATGTCGCATGGTTTAAAATCAGAAAATATGAGCATGAGTGTTGTATCTTTTCACCATACTTGCTCAATCTGTATGCTAAGCAAATAATCCAAGAAACTGGAGTTGAAGAAGAAAAAGACAGAGTCAGGATTGTTCCTCTAACCTTTTAGTGTTGAGAGATTTGTCGTCAGTCTCACTAGTTCTGCATTCCATTGATTCAATTTTATTCCTTTGTCCCTCCAGTGCATTACCTCTTCCGAAATTTTAGTATTATACTTCTAGATTTCTATTGCTGTTTTTGTATGGTCTCTAATTTTTTATTTATTCTGTCAATTTGTTCTTTTTTTTTTTTTAAAAAAAAAAATTCTTCTAGCATTTTGTCTGTGTTTTCCTTGATTTTACCCATGGTTTCCTCAAACTTTCTCTCAATTCATTGAGGGTACCTAAATATAATTCTTTTGAATGTTTTATCAGATAGTTCCAATAGTATTTCTTCCACTGGAGGACTTTCTGGTTCTGTATTTTGGACACTTGTTTGAGTCACCTTGTCTTGTGTGTGTGTGTGAATTGAAGTTGTCCTTTTTTTTTGGTTTTTGGTTTATTGTCTCTAAGACATTGTAGTGTTATTGCATTAATTTGTTAATTATATGTTTGTTTGCTTCACCCTGATTTTTGCTTTGTTCTTTTTTCATATATCCAGGCAACAGGGTGAGCTTATTACTCTAGTCACTAGTTTGGTAGCACTGGGGCACACAGCACCTGTCTTGGGTGAATTTGGTAGCAGGTGGGAGTGTTGGCGTGAATTTCTTATCACTGATCATGCAGAGAAGTAGCTTAGGGCAGGTTGGACAGGTGTTGGTTATCAACTGTTATTGTTGCAGTGGTGCTGGGATGCATAGTAATACTTGCCCATTGGGCATGGCTTCATGTGTGTGTGGGTATGGCTGGATAGGGTCACTGGGTCCCAATTGCTGGGTAAAGATAGAAAGAAAAAAGGGGCGAGGATAGGGGAGAGGAAAAGAAAAAAAAGTGAATGGGGAAATTGTGTGACCTAAGAAGAAAGAAAAATAGATAAAGAAGAGAAACAAAAACAAATATAGCACAGTAGTGGTAGCAGCCAAACATGGCTGTGATGAAAATGTGGCCCTCATTCCATGGGAGTGTACAACACCAAATATGGAGGTCAATTGCCATGGCACTACTGAACATGGTGGTGGTGGTGCGAGGTAATCTCTCAAGTGGATCATAAAAAGAAGAAGAAGAAGCAAGAAAAGGGGAAAATTGGAAGGAAAAAAAAACAAGAGGGAGAGAGGAAAGGACTGAGAAGAAGGGAAGAAATAAAAAGAAACAAGAAACAGGTGTAAGTGTTAGGCACCAAACACAGCTGCAGCCAGAGGAATGCAGAACTCACTCTTGAGAAATGCACACTGCCATCCATTGAGGGATGAGGACTGGTGCTTCTGATCATGGTGTGTGTGTGTAAATCAAAAAACAAAAAGAGGGAGTGAAGAGGAAGAAAAAATGATAAACATAAGAGGAAGACAAAGGAAGAACTAAGAAGGAAAAAATAAAAAGAAAGGAAAAAAGCAGCATGGTATTAGTGAAAGTGTCAGTCACCAAACATGGCTCTACAGGAATGGGATGCTCACTCCACTGTTTCACGTACCTCTGATCCAGAAAGGGTGGGAATAGACACTGTTCACCACAGGGCAGTGAGAGAGGGCTCCCACTATTTGGGATCCAAAACAGAAAAAAGAAAAAGGTCAAGGGAAGAGGAAGGAAAAACAAAAAGAGGAAAAGTAAAAAAGAAAAGAAAAGGTGGGGGAAGATGGAAGAATTAAGCAGAAAGATAAAAGAAAAAAAAAGGCACAGTATTGCTAGTGGGAGCATCTTACCGGCTGCCGGGTGGGTGAGGGCGAGAGTGGGGAGGGCTGTGTCTCTGGTCACTGGGAGGCTGTGCAAGGTAAGGGATGAGGATGTACCTCTGTGGTCACCTGATCACTGATGTGAGTGCTCTTGCAGTCCTGGATAAGTGGTGCCAAATATCTGGTTCCTGCTCCAAATGGAACACTGCTTGCAATAACTTAAAATGACCATGCTCTGTGAGTTGGTATTTTACCATTCCTTGTTCACTGTTTTCGTTCAGTCTTTTCTTCTCATTGGTATTTGATCTACTTCTTTACGCTTTCCTTTGAAGGTCTGGGATCCAAGATTCTCATTCAGAGCTGTTTACTTTGTTTATTTGAGTCTTTGTTGTAGAGGGTCTGGATGGTGTAGCTGCATAGTTGTCTCTCTTGAATCCTCTTCCTGTCCAAAAGATTTTAAATTGGCTTTCCATGTACCTGCCCTTGAGTGTGGACAGGACCTATGATTTGCTTCTAACCAGTAGAACACGGTAAAAGTGATAGGATGGTTCTCCTTTGATTTTGCTTGGTTATATAAACTTCTATCTTGCTAGAAGATTCACCCTCTTTCTTCCTTACTGGCACTGAAGAAGCAAACTGCCATGTTGTAAGAGAGCCTATGGAGGTGGTCATATTGCAAGGAACTATGGAGGTGGTCATATTGTAAGAAGCCTCTTGGAGCTGAGGCAGCTCCAGCAGATAACCCACAAGAACTGAAGTTCTACAACCAAAAGGAAATGAATTCTGCCAACAAGCTGAATGAACTTGGAAGCAAACCCATACCCAGTTGAGCCTCCAGATAAGAACTGAGCCCTGGTAACATCTGCAGTCTTGCAGAAGATCTAGCTAAACTGGATCTTGGACTTCTGATCCACATACATTGTGAGATACTAACTATGTGTTATTTGAAACTCCTAAATTAGTGGTGGGAGCTCTGGTAGCATAGTGGCTAAGACACTTGCCTGCTAACCAGACGGCTGGCGGTTCAAACCCACCAGCCACTCCTCGGAAGGAAGG
>NW_006922395.1:139254-153239 GCF_000298275.1 Orycteropus afer afer | reverse complement strand
AGTCACTTCCGGGAAAGGAGTAGTTCTTTAGGAAGGGAAAAGGTGTAGGGGTGGTTGTTCTCCATTTGTGACATGACAAATATCTGATAACTCACATGCTCATAGCTGATCCAATCACTGGCATGTTCCACACAATTCCACCAAGGCTTTCTAGTGGAATGGAGCAAGCTACACATTAGCACATCCCCTGTTGGCTTTCCTCCATTTCCAGTCTCACTTTACCCACTTTACTTGGGCTTCTGAGATTACCTCCTATATTAACTACCTGTACTCAAGTCCTTGTTTCACAGTCTGCATTTGGAAAAGCTCAAACTAAGATGGGTGGTGGGGGGAAAGGGGAATGTCAGGTCCACTTGTGTCACCAGATGTTTTGGTTACCTAAACTCACTGTCAACAAATTTTGTATCCAACTCATAGCAACCCCTCCTTGGGTTTCTGAGAAAGTATCTCTACGGAAGTAGATTCCTCAACCTTCCTTCCAAGGAGTGGCTGGTGGGTTTGAATTGCCAGCCTTCTGATTAGCAGTCAAATGCCTTAGGCACTATGCTACCAGAGCTCCCTAGTGCCATTCTAACAGAAAATACCACAAATGGGTGCCTTTAACAAACAGAGATTTATTCCCTTACTGTTTAGGGGGCTAAAAGTCTAAGTTCAAAGTGCTGGCTCTAGGGGCTGGGTGAAAGACCTTCGACCTTGGACTTCAGCTCTGCCTCTTGCTCCCAGCTCATGGGACCTGGAGGCATCTCTTCACTCAGGCAGCTGCTGACTTCTGAGGCTGACAAACCCAAGGTCAACAAGTAAAATGGCACAGTCCCAAAATTATCAAACCACACAGCAGGCCACTAATTCAAGTCCAATAACAGTCCCAAGATTGGCAGACAATATAGCAGGCTGCTGAACAACTCGGCTACACGCAGCATTCAAACATGCCAAAAGCTGCAGACCATTCCCAAAGCTGCTTCTTATATGCTAGAAACAGACCACATCCCGAAAGCAGCTACGCAGCGGCTCCAGTAGATTCCACCATGGAGTAGATTACATCTTATTATGGGGGAAACTACATCCAGCAGCTCAGCCACTCAAAACCAAGCCCAGCCAAGTTGACACGTAACCTTATAGTTAAGGTTACGTGTCAACTTGGCTTGGTTTTGCTCCATACCAGACTTGAAAGGAAGTGGTGTTTTCACAAAGGAAAATCAAAGGAAATGCATCCTGGGAGGTGGTGGGGAACAGATTGCAATGCAGAAGGTTTGATTTTGGGAATTTTGCCAAGCTTTTTACTCTTATTTCAGAGGAGATATTAGCATTAGTATTCTACACTTCTAAACCTAGCCTTTCCCCTTACTACAGAAAACTACTGGTGAATAGGGAAGCCCAGTTGGGACAGGTTCATCCCGTCACTTAAAAAAAAAAAAAAGCAGTCAAAATACAGGTTTAGTATACAGTGGCTCGGTAGTGTTATCACTCTATTCCTAAAGGTAAACTTAAAACAGGCAGCTCTTTGTAGTTGAGGAAAAGTATGAAGAAAACATCAGTTTACGTACATATGGAATATCTTGTTTCAACGCCAATAACAAGATTTAGACAATATGTTCTTGTTACTTTGCTTTTATGAAATACGTTAGAGAGATCTAGAACTCAATACTCAGAAGACTATATTGTCAAATATTAAGCATTTTCTAAAGAGCCTTGGCAGCGCAGTAGTGAAAGCTGTTGGCTATGCACTGAAAGGTCGGCAGTTCAAACCCACCAGCTACTCCATGGGAGAAAGATATGGCAGTCTGCTTCTGTAAAGATTTACAGCCTAAGAAATCCTATGGTGCAGGTCTACTCTGTCCTACAGTGTCACCATGGGTCAGAATCTACTCCACAGAAATTTTTAAGGTAGATTTAAGCAGGTAATATCCATTCTCACCTTGTTGTTAATTACCAGCACTCTGTATCAATGAGAATAACAATGTGCTCACCTAGAAACTACTACCTCTTGCAGATAGGTTCCCTCAATGAGACATATGTAGACCTGTTGTGAAGGACTCCATGGAAGGCTCCTTATATAGTACTGATCTAACTGGGAGGTAGACTTTTTTTTCTCTGTTCCCCCTTTCCATTTTTCTGATGTCCAGATTGTTGGAGCTGAAGAAGCCATGTTGAATGATGAGGAGCCTTGAAAATGGAAGCCATGTGCTAGGATGGAGGAGTAGAGAGAATAAAGGCATTCCAGCCTCTGATAACTGTAGACATGCCATACCAGCCGTGTACAGCTTATCAGAACGATTCTTTGATGTGAATAAAAATATTTTTATTGTGTTTAAGACATTGTTATTTGGCTTTTATGTTATATTCAACCAAAGTTATCTCAATTCCCTCATTCAGAAATAAGGAAACTGAGGTCATCCTTAAGGAGCTCTGGTGATGTGGTGGTTAAAGCATCCAGCTGCTAACCAAAAGGTTAGAAGTTCAAACCCACCAGCCATTTCATGGGAGAAAGGTAAGAAGTAGGCTTCCATAAAAATTTACAGCCTTGTAAACTCTTGGGGCAGTTGCACTCTGTCCTAAATGGTTGCTATGAGAAGAATAGACTTGATGACAGTGAGTATGAGGTCATCTTCTATGGTCATTCCGTCACCAAGTTCTGCAAATCTTTCTTTCCAATATGACAGATTTATCTCCTCTCCTTTGTGTTCATTCTTAACATAGCAGAACAGCTTTCACCACTTCATTTGGGTGCTGCAATCACCTCCTCACTGAATGTCTCCATCTATATTCTCACCTTCCTTCAGTTAATCATACACACCTCTGTTGTGTTAATAACCCTCACCATACCCTACATTTGCCCAATGATTTCCCTTTTAGAGCACGTCTAATGGTACCTGATCTCTGAATCAGTCATCTATACTCAGTCCCTAGCTCTAAATTTTACCCTTCCACATTTGATTGATCCGCAGAAAAAATTCACATCAATCTTTACTACCTTAATGGGATCATTCATGTCTTAATGATGAATCCATTGGATTTAGCCTTCCCTTGTACACTTAGGCAACATTTCAATTTACTGGTGCCAAACTGCTATGTAGCTCTAAAAGAGAACCACAAATGTTGAGAAGCTTTGTTTAATGGGAGAGTGGGTACTTGAGCTGGCTCTGGGTGACTTGGAACCATATGGTGGTTGAGCACAACTACCTGACAGAGCTTTGACTATCTGTGAAGGGGCAAGCAAGCAGGAGAAGTTTGAGACAGAGTAAAAAGGCAATGTATGCAAAGACCGCCATTTTGAGAGGGAAATGAGATTCACCATATTTACCTTTGATCATGCTTTGTCTACAAGATTGAAATTTTTGTCTGTTTCTCCTCTCTGCCCTGTTAATTCAAATTTTGTCATCTATCAAGACAAAAGTCAAGCCCCACTTTTATCTCCATGAAAATGGCTTCAGTTTTCTAGCTCTTCTGATTCCTTTCTCTCTATGGCATCTATTGAAGACATTTGCCCTGAAATATTACTCAATGTATCACTTTACTATATAGCATTGTTTAGCAGTATTATTGTTTGAGAAATGCAAAGTCGATCTCTTCTATATAAAGCTCACATTTCTGAGAGCTGGTGGTGTGCCTTATATAATTTTTCTTTTAATCAATACAAGTCTTGGCATATAGAAAGTTTCATAGAGATACTTGAGATTATTTGAATGTAGACAGGATGTCATATTTAACATATATAACTCTTTAAATGTAAGAAAAATTATCTTCAGTATAACAGATATTCTCTTCAATATGACAAAAGTAAAATTCTGAAGATCACACATATAATTTGATATGTGAAATATTTTATTAATGAAAGTTAACAATCTGTAGGTGGTAAGAAGATTATTTGAACAGGCAGAAATTATATTCACCATTTTTTCATTGGTAGATTGGCAAGGACTTAGGGAGGATTTTGTCATGCAAGATTTCTCTTTCATCAGCAAAGAAGTTAATTGGATCATGAAGATATTGTTTTTATGTAATTTTGACAGCTTAATGGTATTCATTAAAATGAAATTCTGCCTGTAATATTATATTTTAAAACATCAACAATACCACATCTTTGCATTATTTAATGTAATATCTCTGAAAGTATATTACATGGACTGATGTTAATAAGTCTTACATAAAAAGCAGTTTCCTTAGACAAGTTTAGGAAAGTTAAACAAATCTCTCAGTGCCTATTATTTATTAGTAAGCATTTTGAGTCTCCAGAAAGAAATATGTCATGAATGTTTCCCAAACTACTTCAAACTATGGCTTTTGGGGAACAGGGCTTCTGAGATAAAGATAGAGAAGGACTGATTGATAGATTACATAGAGGTTGCAAGATAAAGTGGAAAGTGGTCCAAATGTGAAGTCAGACTACCTCAGGTTGTGTTACACATCCCTTACATACTTCTTATTTAATTCTCTAATTTAGTGTGTGATCCTAAATAGTTAGTTTAACTTCCTGGAGTCTCAGTTTCCTCATCTATGAAAAGGGACTGTGATGTTGTTATTGTTGTTATGTGCCGTTGAGTCAGCCCCGACTCATAGCGACCCCTCCTTGGTTTCTGAGGCAGTATCACTACGGAAGTAGGATTGCCCAACCTTCCTTCCAAGGAGCGGCGTGATAGCCACCATCAATTCTTTCTCTCCCCATATATGCACAAGCCATTCTTCCATTAAGACATGCAATCTATTCCTCTACCCCTTTGACTCTGAGCTGGTTCAGTGACTCAGCTTTGGTCCGTAGAATATGGTGGAATTGCACTGCACAACTTTGAGGCTAGGTCACAAGAAACCTCACAGTTTCCACCTTGGTCTCTTGGAGTTCTCAATCTGTGGAAGCCAATTATCATATTAGAAGTCTTACTACCTGAGGCCACAAGACTTTGAGAAAACCCAGGTTAGCCATGCAGAGAGGATCCATGTAGAGAAAGAGATACCTAGGGAAACCCAACTCTTCCAGCCAACCAAACAAAGGCAACAGGCATATAAGTGATGAAGGCGTCTTAGATATTTCAGATCCAGCAGATGCGATGCAGAAAAGAATCAAGGAATTCAACCAGCAAGTAATGCCACATTCATAGACTTATGGCCACAGAAGAGTTAAGCCAGCATTCTCCAGCCATTCAATCCACTCTAGCTCAGACTCTCATCATTGTGGAATATAGAT
Organism: Orycteropus afer afer; assembly: GCF_000298275.1. Classification (NCBI taxonomy): domain Eukaryota; kingdom Metazoa; phylum Chordata; class Mammalia; order Tubulidentata; family Orycteropodidae; genus Orycteropus; species Orycteropus afer. Next base: position 148,060 of record NW_006922395.1, on the reverse strand, counting down.
GAGCCATTCCCACTGTGCCCTTTCTGAATTTCTGACCTAAAATAGTACAATTGTTGCTGTTTGTGCCACTAAGATTCAGGCAAATACAAATACAAGGGTTTTGCTTGGTACTTGGCATAAAGGGAGTGCTCTTTAGAGTTAGCTTCCATCCTTTTCTCCACAAAGGGGTTCCATCTTGTGGCATCCATGCCCAAGATTGCTGATGTTCTTATGTAGACCCGGATGTTAAAGGAAAATAAAGGTGATGACAGAAGAAAAGTAAAGACCCCAAACATCTAAAACACCAAAACTGTGTACGTTTCTTGGGTAATCATCAAGGTGAAGTGAGGTGTATTAAAATTGACCAAAGCTCAGTCATTCTAAACAAGGACTACAAACTGTCTTCCTCTACTTTCTGTATATGTGTAGTTGTTGTTGTTGTTGTTTGCCATCGAGTCGGCCCCGACTCATAGCGACCCCTCCTTGGGTTTCCGAGGCAGTATCACTACGGAAGTAGGAATGCCCAACCTTCCTTCCGAGGAGTGGCTGGTGGGTTTGAACCGCCAGCCTTCTGGTTAGCAGTCAAGTGCCTTAGCCACTATGCTACCAGAGCTCCTGTGTAGAATCATCCCAAACTCACTGCCGTTGAGTCAGATCCAACTCATAGCTACCCCTCCTTGGGTTTCAGAGGTGGTATCACTATGAAAGTAGATTGCCCAATCTTCCTTCAGAGGAGTGGCTGGGGGGTTGAACCACAAGCCTTCTGGTTAGCAGTCAAATGCCTTAGGCATTATACCACCAGAGCGCCTAAAATATGCCTTCAAAGTTTTTCTTTACTCTCATTCCATTGAGAGGTGGGGTATATGTTTCTTTTCTATGAAAATGAGTTGGATTTAATGATTGTTTTGACCATCACAGTATGGAATTAATGCTATGTGACTTTCAAGGCTAGGTCATAAAAAGCAATTCAACTTTAACCTTGTGAGCTGGAATGCTTGATCTTGAAGATTTCAGCAATCATTAATTAAGCTATCTGACAGCCACGAAGAAACCCAAACTACCCATGGGGTGAGACCACATGGAGAGGTCTAGAGACTGCATGAAGAAAGATCACTGCTTTAGTTTCCCACTTTTCGAGGTTCAATCTTTGTCTGACTGTAGCCACATGAGAGATCCTGAGCCAGAACCACCATTTTCTAATTCCCAGTTCCCAGAGAAACCATAATAGAAAAGAAAAATAATTGTTGTTTTAAGTCACTAACTTCTGGGGAATGATTTAAAGTAATAGCTAATCAAAATAATATTCATTCAAATATATTAATGAAAAGTTAGATTGGAGTTATGATCACTAAGTGGTGCCCATTTTTTCCCTTTTTTAATGATCCCATAAAAATTGACTACTCTTTTGCCATTCACCAATATGATAAACCGGACTTTATAAAACTTTAAAATTTTTGCTCTGTGAAAGACACTGTTAAAAGAATGAAAAGAAAAACCAGTAACTGAAAAAAAAATTGCAAATCACCTACTGAAGAAGAATTTGCATCCAGAATATATAAAGAAAACTTAAAATTCAAAGATAAGAAATTTTTTTTAAATGAGCAAAAGATTTGAACAGATACTTTACCAAAGAAAATATATGAATGACAAATAAACATATGGAAAGATGTGCAACATTATTAGTCATTTGAAAATAAAAATTAAAACCACAATGAGATACTATTACCTATCTATAAGACTATTTTAAAGAAATTACTGACAATACCAAATCATGGTGAAGATGCAGAGTAACAGGAAGACTCATTCATTGCTGACAGGAATGCAAAATGGTACAGCCATTTTGGGAAACAATTTGGTACTTTATAATAACATTAAATATACATTTAACATTAAAAACAGTAATCCCACTCCTACATATTTAACCAAGTGAATTGAAAACATATGTGGACATAAAAACCTGTATATGAATGTTTATAGGCACTTTATTCATAATCACCAAAAAACGGAAATGACCCAGCTAACCTTCAAAAGGTAAACAGAGAAATAAATGATGGTACTTCCATAAAAGGGAATACTATTCAGCAATAAGAAGGAATGAGCTACTGATTCATACAACAACATGGATGAAACTTAAGTGCATTTTGCTAAATGAAAGAAGCCATATACAAAAGACTACTGCAAAAAGAGCATGGGGGGTAGCATCTTTTTACCTCCTCTAACTTCACAAGAGGGAAACAGATGGTGACATCAGCAGCCCAAGGTTGATTCCTATAAGGCAGAAGGCAGACATGCTGCCATCTTCTAACCTTTTTTACCAATTCTGACACCAACCTTCCCTTCCATGACACCCTAATTCTCTGCTGGGTTTGATAATTCATTGCACTGACCACACAGAGCTCATAGACAATACTTACAATTATGGGATGTATTGGAGAAGTAAGAGACAATACTTACAATTATGCGATTTATTAGAGAACTAACAGATTACAATTCAGGCTCAGGAATGCTCAGCTACTGTTCTTCAATCAGGATAGCCTCCCTCTGTCATGCACATAGGCATGCTTCTCTTTGGCCTTTGGCCTCTGGCCTCTTAGCCTGGCCTCTGCCCTGATCGGGCAGATGTTACAAAGTCTTTTAACTCTGCCAGTAGGTGCACCCCACTCTCCCAGCAAGCCTTCTGGCCAAAAGCACTCAGCTTTCTTGCTCCATGAACTGGAAGCCCACCACTCTGTCTTGTGGAGTCTCTTGGTTCTGCTTCCTTCGCTGCTGTCATCTCTTTGCTGTCTCTCTGCTAACTCTCTGCACTGGGATCTTGGGTCCAAGGATGCATTCCACTCCTGCTTCTTCTTTCTTGATGGCAGTGATATCCTTCTTTTCCTCCTTTGGAATGGGTCATTTTAAGCCTAGCAAAATGACAAAACTGACCAATCCTCACATTAGGGTCCCATACACCTTATTTGCATAGCCCCACACCCACAAGGGTACCCTGTATATTATTTACATTATTAGCAAGCTATCCAATCCCCTTGGTGGACCACAAACACCGTGCATTTGCATGGTTCCACCCAGTCATCTAGTGGGAGTCACAAAGATTATGGCTAAAAGAGCCATACCAAGTAATTCATTGCACCACAGCTATATCTTGTAGAATTCCTCTTATATGACATTTTGGAAGAAGAACTATAAGGATGGGTTATAGATTGACTTATGCCCCTCAGATAAGTGTTGAAATCCTAACCTTTATTCCTGTGGATGTAATACTGTTCAGAAACAGGATTTTCTGTGTTAAAATAATGAGGTCATACCAATGTAGGGTGTGTCCTAGACTTAATCACTTCTGAGTTATAAAAGGGCAGATTAGACACAGAAGCAGACACATATTGGGGAATACAGATGTCATGTGGAGATCATCAAGAACCAAGGAACACCCAGGGCTACCAACAAGAAAGGAATTTACAGGTCCAAGACCTTGTTTATTTTTCTGTTCTTTAAAGTCATCCACTTGTGATGTAAGTATTACAGTAACACTTGCTACAACAGGATGAAAAAAAACAGATCAGTGTGTTTCCAGGGTTTTGGGGGGGAGAGAAAAGTTGACTATAAAGGGGATACATAGGGAACTTTTGATGTGATAGAACTGTTCTGTATGGTGGTGGTGGTGAATATATGACTATACACTTGTCAAAACTCATAGAATTTAACAGCACTAGAAGTGAAATTTACTGTGTGCAAATTAAAAAAAAAAAAAAAGATGTCTGCAGAATCCAGGGTGGAATGCAGACTGACAAATTAATCAAATTGCATTACAAAAGTATGAAATATCCTCACTGTAGTGGGTGAGAGAAAAAAGACCTGATACAAGTCACTTTGGAAAACAGTGCTTTGACTGGAAACTTTAAGTCTAAAGATTAAAACAAACAAGAAAAGCGAATTTCCAGCAAGATGGCAAAATAGGCAGACAAGCTACCCAGACCCTCTAAAAGAAAGAAACGAGAAACCAATTGAAACAAATACAGAGGTTAATTCAGGAACCCTGAGCTTCAAAGTGAAGAATTAAAAAAGTGGATTAAATACTGACTAGTAGCATAGTGCCTAAGGCACTTGACTGCTAAACAGAAGGCTGGCGGTTCAAACCCACCAGCCACTCCTCGGAAGAAAGGTTGAGCAATCTACTTCCATAGTGATACTGCCTCGGAAACCCAAGGAGGGGTCGCTATGAGTCAGATGCAACTCGTCGGCACATAACAACAACAACAACAGTGGAATCTGAATGGAAACAACAAATAAGGAGACAAAGAGCTGTGGACTGTCAACTGGCCTATGGTGGAGACCTTTTGAATATTTGCAAGTGGCATTATGATCGAAGCAGTAATCTTGATAATCGGTTCCACTTGACAAGAGCTGCATGGGCAACCATGTTGGTGGCTGGCAACTTGATATTACCCTTGTTCTCTTTGTACCCCACACCCTCCTGGTGAACAGAGGCCATTCCCCAACCCAGTCAACTTCTAGACCAACAGAAATTCCATCCCAGACTGGGCACCCTGTGACCAGCTGCCTTCTGGGCATGCAGGAACTAGTTCCAGGAATAGGCACCCTGCTCCCAGCCACCTTTTGAGCCAAAACCAAAAATGAAACCCACTGCCACTGAGTCAATTCCAACTCAGAGTGACACTCATAGGGTTTCAAAGGCTGTAAATCTTTATGGATGCATACTGTCTCATCTTTCTCCTATTGAGCAGCTGGTGGGTTTGAACCACCAACCTTTTAGTTAGCAGCCCAATGACTTAATCACAGCACCACCAGAGCTCCTTACCTTCTGAGCCAGTAGGAACTTTTTCTGGGACCAGGCACCTATAATCCAGCTGATTTTTGGACTGGCAGGAATTCCTTCTGGTACCAGACATCTGGCTCCAGCTGCCACTTGGGTGGACAGGAACTTTTTCTGGGTCCAGATGCCCTGTCCCTAGCCATATTCTGGGTCAGCAGGAACTCATCTTGGATCAGGTGTCCTGATCCCATTTGCTTTCTGGGTATGTAGGAACTAGTTCTAGGACTAGGCTCTCTACTCCCAGCCCCCTTTTAGACCAGCCATAACTTTTTCTGGGACCAAGCACCCTATATCCAGCCACCTTTTAGGATGGCAAGAACTTCTGGGAGCAAGGGCCAAGGGCCCAGCTGCCTTTAGAGCAACAGGTACTTTTTCTGGGGCCAAGTTCCCTGCCCTCAGACATCTTCTGGGCTAGCAAGAACTTGCCTGTGATAAGATGGCCTGCCCCCCCCCATTTCCTTAAGAGTTGGCAGGAACTAGTTCCAGTACCAGGTGCTCTGCTCCCTGCCATCTGCTTGGCCAGCAAGAAGACCTCCTGGGTGCTCTTCCTCAGCCCCAGTTTTCTTTTATTTTTCCTTCTTTCTATTATTCTTATTTTTCCCTTTGGTAATTTTTCCCCCCTTTTCCACTTTCTGTTCTTTTTTTCTTTTCTTATTTTTCTCTTTTCATTTTTCCCTTCCCATGTTTTTCGGTTTGTGTGTTTCTTATTTCTTCTTTACTATTCTTATGCTTTTGCTGTCTTTTCTTTTCCCCCATGCCCAGATTTTGCTTTTAGCTCTTTTTTCTCTTTGTCATTCTCTTTGATTTTTCCCCTTGTTTTATTTTCTTACATTCATTATTTTTCATGTGTGTGTGGCTGTTGCTGTTTATGCTGTTTGCCTTTTTTTCTATTGTTTTAATTTTGTTGTTGTTTTGTGTTTCTATCCCACCAAGAGGGAGACAGCAACCATGCCAACATGACCCCACCACATGCATACCTCCTGCAGCCCAACTCACTGGATGAGAGCCACCATGCTTTTGCACTAACTGATCAACAAGAGATGACAGCCAATACCAGCCCAACATCCCCTCATCTGCTCTACATGAGCAGCTAACAGACATCTGTGCACATGTTTTCATTCCCTATCACATCCACCAGGAGATAGGTGGTCTGTGCCTAAGTGCTGCCAAACTAGCAAATAGAGTAGTACACCAGCCACACTCAGTCAGATATACCGAAACAAAAGAAAACTAAAACAACAACAATAAAAAACAAACAAACAAACCTGGGCAAGTCACACCAACATATAATCCACCAATTAAATATAAATAAAATGACAGAAAATGCCTCAGACACAACTGACAATTCCAGTACACATAAAGAAGCAAGATAAAATAGTGCAAGCAAGGGACCAGAATACAGAGTGAGAAAATCACCCTGAGGAAGAAGAGACATTGGAAATCCCTCATAAGGAATTCAAAAGAATTATATTTAGGTACCTTTAATGAATTGAGAGACAGATTAAGGAAAACACTCACAAAATCAAGGAAAAAACTGACAAAATTAAGGAAAATACAAACACAACTCTAGAAGAATTTTAAACAATACAAGAGCAAACTGAAAAGGTAGTTGAAAACATAGAAACCATACAAACACAGCAAATAGAAATACAGAATATTAATGACTAATACTAAGATTTCAGAAGTAGATAACAAATTGAAAGGACAAAGTACAATAGAACCAATGGAAGACAAAATTAATGAGATTGAAGACAAATTTCTCAATACTGCTTTGCTAAGGGAAAAAAGAACTAGAAGAAGAAGAAGAAAAGGAAAAATGAGAAGGAGGAGAAGGAAAGAGAAGAGGAAGAAGAAGAAAACATGGCACACAATCAAGAAAAATAACTTATATGTGATTGGAATTCCAGAACAGGAAGAAACAAAACAAAACAGAAAAACCACAGAGAAAATTGATGACGTTTTGTTTGAAGAGAACTTCCATAATATGATGAAAAACAAGGAGAAATACATTCAAAAAGTTCAACAAATCCAAACATGAGAGACTCAAAAAGAAAATCACAAAGTCATACCATAAGCAAACTTTCCAAAGACAAAGAAAGAATACTTGAAGCAGCTTGGGAAAAACAAAATGTTACCTACAAAGGGCAACCAGTAAGACAGCTCTGTTTTCTCAGAAGAAACCATGTAGGCGAGAAAGCAAGGGGATGACATATATAAAACATTGAAAGAAAAAAAAGCCAACCAAGAATTATATACCCAGCAGAACTGTTCCTCAAATATGACAGAAAAATTAGACATGTTCAGATAAATAGAAATTAAGGGAATTAGTAAAAATAAGATCAACCTTACACAAGCACCTAAAGGGAGTCTTTCAGACAGAGAACCAACAACAGCAGACAACAACCTGTGATTAGCACACATGACAACTAACCCAGATGTAGAACTCTCCAAAGTAAAGTAAATTTACAAGACTAAAACCAGAGAATCACATTACCTATCTAAACTAACACAGATTGAGGTAGAAATTTTGAAAAGACCCATAACAAAAGAAGAAAATTAGTGGGTCATAAAATAATTACTAACAAAAAAAAGTCCTGGCCCAAACAGTCTCACTGGAAAATTCTACAAAACATTCAGAGAAGAGATGACACCAATACTACTTAAACTATTCCAGAACATAGAAAAGGATGGAACACTCCCAAATTAATTTTATGAAGCAAGCATAGCCTTGATACCAAAACCAAAGACACCACTAAAAAAGAAAATCACAGACTAATATCTCTTATGAATGTGGTGTTGTTGTTTGTTGTTGTTATGTGCCGAGTTGGACCTGACTTATAGCGACCCCTCCTTGGGTTTCCGAGGCAGTATCGCTATGGAAGTAGATTGCTCCATCTTCCTTCTGAGGAGTGGCTGGTGGGTTTGAACTGCCAGCCTTCTGGTTAGCAGTCAAGTGCCTTAGGCACTATGCTACAGGTGCAAAAATCTTCAACAAAATCCAAACCAATAGAATCCAACACTATATCAATAATAATAATAATAATAATACACCATGACCAAGTGAGGTTCACACCAGATATGCAAGGATGGTTCAACTTTAGAAAAACAATCAATGAAAACCATCACATAATTAAAACAAAGGGAAAGAAGCACATGATCATATCAGTTGATCCAGAAAAGGCATTTGACAAAATCCAACACCTATTAGTGATAAAAACTGTTGACAAAATAGGAATAGAAGAGAAATTTCTCAACATAATAAAGGGCATATATGCAAAAACATTAGATAACATTATTCTGCAACCATTCCCCTAACCAACAAGAAGTAGACAAGGATGACCTCATGACCACTTCTATTCAATATTTTATTGGAATTTCTACCCAGAGCAATAAGGCAAGAAAGTGAAATAAAGGCATCCAAATTGGAATAGAAGAAATAAAAGTATTTCTATTTGCAGAGGATGTGATCCAATACACGGAAAACTAAAAGACTCAACAAGAAAACTACTGGAACTAATTGAAAGATTCAGTAAAGTGGCAGAATATAGGATCATCATGTGGGAAACAAACAAACAAACAAAAATAGTTGGATTTCTCTGTATCAACAAAGAGATCTCTGAAAAGGAAATAAGAAAAACATTACTGTTTTGGTTCTCTAGTGCTTCTCTAACAGAAAAATACCATGAACAGGTGGCTTTAAACAAACAGGAGTTTATTCTCTTACAGTTTAGGAGGCTAGAAATCTGAGTTCAAAGTGCCAGCTCCAGAGGATGGTTGAAAACGCCTCACCTTGGCTTCAGGTTTGCCTCTTGCTCCTGGTCCACTGAAGCTGGAGGCTTCTCTTAACTCAGGCAGCTGATGGCTGCTGAGGCTGACAAATGCAAGGTCCACAAATAAAATGGCACAGTCCTATGATTACCAAACAACTTGGCAGGAGATTAGTTCAAGCCCAGAGATAGTCCTAAGATTGACAGGACACATGACAGGGTGCTGAAT
>NW_006922395.1:131387-136274 GCF_000298275.1 Orycteropus afer afer | reverse complement strand
CAGGAGCTGACTGTGGAACAGGCCATCAATTGCCCCTATGCAAGTTCAAGTTGAAACTAAATAAAATTAAATTAAGTCCATGAGAGCCGAAATACAACCTTGATTGTATCCCATCTGAATTTAGAGACCATCTGGAGAATAGATTTGACACATTGAATATCAATGATCAAAGACCAGACAAGTTGTGGGATGGCATCAGGAACATCATACACAAAGGAAGTAAGGTCATTAAAAAGACAAGAAAGGAAGAAAAGAACAAAATGGATGTCAGAAGAGAGTCTGAAACTTGCTTTTGAGCATAGAGTAGCTAAAACAAATGAAAGAAAAGCTGAAATAAAATAACTGAATATAAGATTTCAAAGGGTGTCTTGAGAAGAAAAAGTGTCATGATAAAATATGCAAAGACCTGGAATTAGAAAACCAAAAGGGAAGAACAAGCTTGGCATTCTCCAGCTGAAAGAATTGAAGAAAAAATTCAAACCTTGAGTTGCAATATGGAAAGATTCCATGAGCAGAATATTGAATGATGGAGGAAGAATCAAAAGAAGATGGACAGAACATACAGTCATTGTATGAAAAATATTGGTCAATGTTCAACTACTTCAGGAGGTTGCATATAATCCAGAACCAATGGTATTGAAGGAAGAAGTCCAAGCTGCGCTGAAGGGTTTGGTAAAAACCAAGGTTCTAGGAATTGATGGAATACCCCTGAAGATGTTTCAACAAATGAATGAAGTGCTGGAGGCACTAACTCCTTTGTGCCAAGAAATTTGGAAGACAGGTACCCAGCCAACTGACTGGAAGAGATCAATATTTGTGCTCATTCAAAAAAAAAGGTGGTCCAACAGAATGGGAAATAACTGAACAATATCAATATCACATGCAAGAAAATTTTCCTGAAGATAATTCAAAAACAGTTGTAGCAGGATATTGACAGGGAACTTCCAGAAATTCAAGCTGGATTCATAAGAGGATATGGAATGAGGGATATCATTGCTTATGTCAGATGCATCTTGGCTGAAAGCAAAGAATACCAGAAAGATGTTTACCTGTGTTTTATTGACTATGCAAAGACATTTGACTGTGTTTATCATAACAAATTATGGATAGCATTGTGAAGAATGAGAATTCTAGAACATTTCATTGTGCTCATGAATAACCTGTACATAGACCAAAAGGCTGTCGGTTGAACAGAGCAAGTGGACACTGCATGGTTTAAAATCAGAAAAGGTGTGTGCCAAGGATGTATCATTTCACCATATTTATTCAATCTTCATGCTGAGCAAATAATCCAAAAACCTGAACTATGAATGTGGGGTCAGAATTGGAGGAAGAACAATTAACAACCTGTGATATGCAGATGACACAACCTTGCTCACTGAAAGTAAAGAGGACTTGAAGCACTTACCAATGATCAAAGGCTACAGTCTTCAGTATGGATTACAGATCAACATAAAGAAAATGAAAATCCTCACAACTGGACCAACTAGCAACATCATGGTAAATGGAGAAAAGATTGAAGTTGTCAGGGATTTCACTTTACTTGGATCCACAATCAATGTCCATGGAAGCAGAAGTCAAGACATCAGACAACATATTGCACTGGGCAAATCTACTACAAAAGACTCCTTTAATGTGTTAAAGAGCAAAAATGCCACTTTGAAGACTAAGGTGTGCCTGACCTCATCCATGGTATTTTCAATTGCTTCATATTCATGTGAGAGCTGGACAGTGAACAAGGAGGACCACAGAAGAATTGATGCTTTTGAATTATGGTCTTGGAGAAGAATATTCAAGGTACCATGGATTCCTAGAAGAACAAACAAATCTTCCTTGGAGGAAGTATAGCCAGAATGTTCTTTAGAAGAAAGAATGGTCAGACTTTGTCTCTCATACTTTGCTTATGTTGTCAGAAGGACTTGTCCCTGGACAAAGATATCATGCTGGATAAAGTAAGGGCTCAGTGAAAAGGTGGAAGACCCTCAATGAGATGGATTGACACAGTGGCTGCAGTGATGGGCTCAAGCATAGCAAGGATTGTGGGAATGGCACAGGACAGGGCAGTGTATCTTTCTGATGTTCATAGGGTCACTATGAGTCAAAACTGACTCAATGGCACCTAACAACAATGACAACAACATGGCTCCAGAAACTTCTGCTCCAGGTCAGTAAATATCATCTATGTCTCTGGATTTGCCTCTCTCTCCAGATTTCAAGGGGGTGATTTGCCTTGTGACCTCATTTCTCTTACAAGTCCAAGAAAAGGCAATAATATTTAGTTTGTTCAGTATTTCCTTATTGTAAGAATGGGAGTGAAAACTCCAAGCTCTTTACATGTTGGAGCTGAACCTGCAAGTTTACAATTCATTTGATAATGTGACTATAATCTTGAATTAAAAAAAAAAAACTTGAAAAGGACTTTATAAGAGATGAAAGTTAATGTCAGTCTATCTCATGAATATGAATACAAAGTATCCTAAACAAAATATTAGCATATAAAATCCAGAGATATGTACAAGGGATAATGCATCATGACTAAGTAATATTCCAAGAAAGCAAAGGATTGTAACATTTACAAATCACTGTGATTCACTTACCTATCTAGCAATTTTCCCACCCTTCCCCTCCAGTCCCTGGTAACCAACAAAGAAAGTTTCCTTCCATAAGAATACCTTTCCTTGATGGTTTACAATAGTGAACTCGTACTGACTTTGGTGTTAGGAAAGGCAATATACCAAAAGCCAGTGACCAACACAATAACACTAAGGAAAATGAAGACACAGAGAAGTGAGCAATAGGTACAGACAACAAAGATAAATGATTTTGCATACACAATACTTCATTATCAGTAATAGCAAACATTAATCTATGGGTGGATACATAGATAGATAGGCTGAAATGATCATGTATGTCTAGGCAAAAGGGAATACACCCAAGACCATATATAAGGTTGGCAAACAATATTTCTACATACATACCTGTATGTGTTAGAAGGATGTCTATATTTATATAATAGAGTCAACAGGGGCAAAGTTATGGTAATTTCTTAGCTATAACCAATCACCCTGAGAGAGCAAGTTGTTGGGCCTGTGGGCTTAGGACCATGGTCATGGGGGACATTAAACTCAGTTGGCATAACATACTACACACAAAAAAATTTGATCTACATCCTACTTTGGTGAGTAGCGACTGGGGTCTGAAAAGGTTTCAAATGGCCATATAAGATGCAACAAATGTTCCCTCCTCATCTGGAGCAAAGAAGAATGAAGAAAACTAAAGACACACCAGCCACTCCTCAGAAGGAAGATGGGGCAATCTACTTCCGTAGTGATACTGCCTCGGCAACCCAAGGAAGGGTCGCTATGAGTTGGGTCTGACTCGACAGCACATAACAACAACAACAACAACAAAGACACATGGAAACAATTAGTCCAAGGGACTAGTGGACCATGTGAACCTCAAGCTACATGACCCTGAGACTAGAAGAACTACATGGTACCTGGCTACCACTGTCAACCACTAGGAAAGGGATCAGTGTAGGAGATCCTGGATAGAGAGTGGGAGAAATGGAACAAAACTAAAAAAATATAAAAAAGACCAGGCTTACTCATCTGATAAGACTGGTGAAATCCTCTGAGATGGCCCCTGGTCACCTTTTGGGACTGGAATTAAACTCTCTTCCAGGACTTCCAGCCAAACTATTGTGAACATTTACACCTGGTAAGTACACTCCTTAGAACCATCAACTATGGGAGATCAGAAGGGCAGCATTTGCACAGGGAGATAGCTCAGAGGGCAGGAATGCATAGGAAAGAAAGTCACAGGAAAAAGGTAACCACAGGGAGGAAGTGAGAAGTGAGCTGTTCCATTATGGGGATTACAATCTAGTGTCATGAAATAAAATGTGTATGAGCTGTTGTATAGAAAATGAATTTGCTCTGTAAACTTTCACCCAAATCACAATAAAAAGGAAAAAAATAATCAATGTGATTTGGCATATTAATACAATAAAAACAAAAGCCCTGAGGTAATCATGTGACCATTCATCTTCAAAAATTTAGATTCTTGAAATATTTCCCAGTTTCAACTCATGTTATTTTCTAACTGTCTCAGAGGACATTGGCTTCCCTTTCCCCAGCAGAGATATGATTGCCTTTGGCTGGGGCACCAATCCAGTCACTGGTGATCAAGATGAGAGGTTTTACTCCTATTGATACACATGGCATGAACCAGGCTACATCATGTGGAAAGAACTACTTGAAGAAGTTCCAACTTAAATACTTGTATGGAGGGGACAGAAGTCCCAGTGAGATGTGAACCTATTTGCATCACAGAATTGCTGCCAAGTTCAGTACTTTAACTGCTGTATGGCACCCCTTTTTATGAATGAACCAATGAGCAGTCAAATATTTCCAACCAGAGAACAGTGAAATATTTATAACAGCCTCTTGGAAAAATCCACCTGGACATTATGCCAGGATCTCAAACTGAATATGCTCTAAACAGTGTCTTCACCTTGCCTAAAAACAAACAAACAAACAAACAAACAAACAAAAACCACAAATAAAATAAAAACCTGTGCCATTTGACTCCCTTCAAATTTCCAATTACCCAGGGCTTGAGACTTGATCTTTTGTGCATCCTCTCCCTCCTACAGTATATATAATCATTTGCCCTCAAGACTTCTGCATCCATCAACTTTTTTAGTCTAAGTGCGAATATCTAGGTTTGGGTTTTTTTTTTTTTTTGCAATACTAATTATTTTTATTCATAGAGAGATGTTGAGAAAATCTTTTTTTTTTAAATTTTATTTTATTTATTGTGATTTGGGTGAAGATTTACAGAGCAAATTCACTTTCCATACAGCAGTTCACATATACTTTGTCT
>NW_006922395.1:114793-127082 GCF_000298275.1 Orycteropus afer afer | reverse complement strand
TTTTTTGGTATTTTCACGGAAATTCTTTTGCTAGTTGGGGTTTAGTCTACTTCTGTATCCTTCCCTTCAAGGCTCAGCGGTCCAAGATTATCTTCTGTGTCTGTGTCAATTGGTTTCCCTTTTCTTTGTTGAAGAGGGTCTGTGCAGTCCTTCTGCCTAGTCAGCCATCTTGCCGGAACTCTGGTTTGGGTTATTTTATGATAAAGTGACCTGTTAACCCGCTGCTGTTGAGTGAATTCCAACTCATAGTGATCCCATAGGAAAGACTATGATTGTCCCATAGGGTTTCCCAGGCTGTAATCTTTACAGAAGCAGACTGCTACATCTTTCTCTGGCTGAGCAGTTGGTCCATTGAAACCACTGACAATTCAGTTAGCAGTCAAGTACTTAATATCTGTGCCACCAGGGCTCCCTTCCTAAATATATATGTATATAATTTAACCAAGTCAAGTGTATCCAAGTCATTAACTAGTTGTTACAAATTTGTGTTTGGTTAAGGATCATTGTGGAAATGGAGGCAAAAGCAACACAGCCAGAAGTAATCACTTGTCAGGTCAGTTAGGGTCATTGGTTGATCTAGGGACCAGGAAAAGGATATCCCCTCACTATGAAATGAAATGTTAATTTCTTATTCTTTTTTTTTTTCAAACAATCCCTAGGCCTGAAAAACCTATGCAATCCCAGTCCTAATCCCCACATCTCTCATCACCAAACCTTAGAAAACCAATACCAGAACCCAAGTCCCATGTGAGGACAACCTATCCTGATGAACCTGCAAATTATATACATTGGAATTCTTGGCACTGAACACTCTCTTGATAGTCCAAGCCAAACTCACTGCCATCAAGTTTATTTTGACTTATCGCAACCCCTCCTTGGATTTCTGAGGCTGTATCTCTATGAAAATAGGTTGCTCAATCTTCTTTCCAAGGGGTGGTTGGTGGGTTTGAACCGCCAGCCTTCTGGTTAGCAGTCAAATACCTTAGGCTACTTTTATCTCCATTATTAGACCAAGCTTTCTTAAAGTTTCCACCTCGTAGTGCATTCAGGTGCTTCTTTTAATCCTGACACTGATGAATTTTAGCTAATTTCTGAAATAATTTCTTTCTAATGTCACCCATATCCACACCTAATTATTTAAAATGGCATATTCTCATCCTAAACATCTCCTCTGAGATTCAGACCAGTCTATCCAACGTTATACTCAACATCTTCTCTTTCAAGTTTCATTCTCCTCAAATTCAACCTGTCCAAATCTGACCTTATGCTTTTCCAAAAAAATCTGGCTCCTTTTAGTGTCTCTGGGAGCTCTGGTGGCATAGTGCCTAAGGCATTTGACTGCTAACCAGAAGTCTGGCAGTTCAAATCCACCAGCCACTCATTGGAAGATAGGTTGGGCAATCTACTTCTGTAGTGATACCACCTCAGCAACCCAAGGAGGGGTTGCTATGAGTCGGATTTCAACTCAACAGTGAGTTCGGTTCGATTTGATTGGTGTCTCTTACTTCAGTTAGTAGCTCCACAAAATTGGACATGATAGAAACCTACGAATTATCTTTGGCATCTCCATCTCTCTTTTTATATCCAATCCATCAACAAGCCCTGCCAATTTTTCCCCTCCTATACGATCTCTGCCGGCAAAATGCCTAAGGCATTTGACTGCTAACCAGAAAGCTGGTGGTTCAAACCCACCAGCCACTCCTTGGAAGGAAGATTGGGCAATCTACTTCCATAGAGAAACCACCATCCCTGGAAATCCAGGGAGGGGTTGCTTGAGTCAAATTGACACGATAGCTGTGAGGTTTTTTTTTTTTTTTTTTTTTTTTTTGTCTTTTTTGTATAGTGGTAAAGGCATTTGACTGCTAACCAAAAGTCAGAAGTGTGAACCCACCAGCTGCTCCATGGGAGAAAGATCAGGTGGTCTTCTGAAAGAAAAATTTTAAAGCCTTGGAAACCCTATGGGACAGTTCTACTCTGTCCTAAAGAATTGATATCAGTTGGAATCTACTTGATGGCAGTAGGTTTTTGTTTTGTTTTGTACGTATCCCCCTCCTCCACTTTCACCCTAGTCCAAGCTACAGTCATTTCTTCCTTGAACTATTAGTATAGTCTCTTGAAAGGTCCCATTGAATTTAGTCAGGCCCTGTCCAATCCATTCTCCACAGTCCACACAGAGTAATCGCAAAATGAGAATGTGGAAATGTAGTATCGTCCCTATCCTATCCCATCTTCAAATAATTTTCACTGCCTAGCCACTGTTCTGAGCATAAGGACACACAAATGAAAATTACATGACTTTCAGTATCCTGGGGATGACACTTTAGTTATCCTTTCAGGCACTCTCTCCTTCAATCTTTGGAGTCCAGATCTACTAACTTTATCTCTGTGTCATAATATCTCTGCCACAGAGCCTTTGCACAGCCTTTTTACTCTGTCTGAATATTACTTTCTTCTTCTACATCCTTCAGAACTCAGATCAAACTTCATGTTCTAAGGGAAGCCAGAGAGAAATGCTTTTGATACTCCACATCAGGATACAGATCAGGAAAGGGCCACAGGACAGGAAAAGGGGACATTTGTAGGGACTTTCTTTTGTCATTCTTTTCTACATCTGTTTTATATGTTGGCAGCTCTGTAGCTACTTTCCAATATTCCCTGTCTCTGCTCATGTCCTCAGGTTATGGCCCCATATTTTGAGAAACACTGCTCTGCAGTTCTGCATCACGACCAAGCTCTGGTTGGCAACTGACTTGAGTTTGAGACATGAAGAGAAAAATCAATCCCTTCATTGTTCCCATTGACCCTGGGATCAAGGAGCTGTTATTCTTATAGGAGCTGGGGAGTGGAAACCAAGAAGTTTTCTTTTTCAGCCCTGTGGACACAGACCTCCAACAGTTCAAGGTTGGTTCAAAATTCAGAATTGTTGAAGTTGGAGTGCTTGCTTAGTTTAACAAATACACTATTATCCTGAGTGTAATATTGAAAGCCTAAATATTTTTTTCCCATTCACAAAATGCTACAAACTATGACTGCTGTTTAGCTTAGGAATTTTAATAGGGACTTTTAAAAACTCCAAGTCCTTTTGACTTTGATCCTTTCTAGCAAACGTATGACCAATGTATCTTACTCCAGCAAAACTTATTTTTCATTTCCCCATCCTGTTCTGTCTTACATTTCTCCTGGATTTTCTCCAAAATTTAGTATTTAAACTGCCATTTATGGGAACACATTTTGCTAATTGTGCCCCTATTTGGATAAGTCACATGAGCCACATTGCTAAGTTGTGACTGCACCTTCGGCTGCTGCTGAACTTCCCAAGGCAGGAAAATAAGATTGTACCAATCTGCTCCAGAAATTGAAGAATGGTGGAAAATTCTTACATTTGATTAGATGTTAGCTTTCAACCATTTATGGTTATTTTTCCCCTCTTTTTAACGAGAACATTCTGACTCTTAACAAAAATTTAACCATCCCAAGAGTTTTGGCAGGATATGAATGGAATGAAAGTTTTAGTGTCCACCTAATGTAGGCTCCCAGAATCCATGGATCATTCTATATGTGGTGGTAAAACTCACACTAGTTTCTTGGTTCACTGCTTCAGTGGTACCTTAAGCATAAATCCAAATTAAATATATATTTATGTGTATTTTAATTCTCTGGTGGCATAGTACCTAAGGCATTTGACTGGTTAGCAACCAGAAGGCTGGTGATTGAAACCCACCAGCCACTCCTTGGAAGGAAGGTTGAGCAATCTACTTCCATAGTGATACCGTCTCGGAAACCCAAGGAGGGGTCGCTATGAGGGGGATCCGACTTGATGGGAGTGACTTTGGTTTTTATATGCATATATGTTCATTGTACAGGCTTAATTATATTTTTGTTACTTCTCTCCTCATTCTTTCTTTTGAAGCAATTTGTAGGTTTACATAGATGTCTGTGGGCACCTATAGAACATGAATCTGTTGTATGAAAGATGAAATTTAGAGGTTGCAAAAAGTAGAACTTTTTTTGTGACAGCTAATAAATGAGACTCATTTATGACTCATGAACTTTAATAAAATGATGGTGCATGTGTCATTCTCTGATGGAAGGGCTGGGCGAGGATGAATTACAAACTTTCTTTTTACTGATACTGAAACACTTGGGCCAGATTTGTCATCTCACTGTCACATTTTCTCTCAAGCCAAGTATGCCTGTAGCATGGTTTCTGCAAAAACATACTGCCCTCTTTGTTCATGGAAGTATACCATCTGCTTCTTCTGTTTGATGGCAGTTCTTTCAAGGAAGGGAGAATTGCCAAGTTTCCTGCTTCCTACAGTCTAGAACTCAAGTTGGTAGGCCATACTCACATTCAGCTTGAGAAAACAGTACCTAATTGGAGAAAATAACTTTATCTTATTACAATGTTAAAAGCCCAAGTACCTGGCATAAGGGAGGAGGAAATCATGGACAGTTTCCTCCAGACTGACTTTTCTGCTTGCCAAATAATCATATACAGGTAAAGGTAATAAAAATATATTTTGCTTGAAAGGTTAGCTGCTATTACCAATGCCAAGGTGGAAAACAAAACTGGAATTGTTGAAGCAAATAAAGAAATACAGGTAATAATACTTTACCTAGAGATTGTGCCAAGTTGTAAGTTATAAGGGTGACTTCACATGAAACCAGAAAGGGTGTATCATTACTTTAGATTTGAATTTTGAGAACAGTTTTTAAAAATTAGAAATAACATCCTTTGTGGATTTAAATTTCAACTTGGCAGTGGAGTAACTTTGTTTTTCATGCTGATTCACTCAGAACATGCCAAAGAAAGTACCCATAAAAATGTTCATAACATTTTTGGTAAGTGAAGCAGAAGACAGAGAGATTATTTTTTTGAGGCTTTCCTGAGATATTTCTCCAAACTCTTCTTGAATTAGGAAGATAAATCTGTACTCTTTCAGGCGCTGAAGGTCAGGATAGACTAGCTATGACTTTTCCAGGAAATGAGTAATAGTAAGACCATGGGACTCATTTCTGGAGGCCTGGAGGAACTTTTTATCCAGAACCTGTAGGTGGGGTTTTCCCCAAAAAAGGCTTCAGGGAGTTCCAAAGGCGTGTGCAGACTTGAAATGGGAATAGCCAGCTGAACAGAGGCTCCCCGCCGAGGCTCTGCCCCCTCTCTTAGCCCTTACTCTGGTTTTCCCCATCCTGCATGGCTGGTCTTTTACCTCCCTCCTCACCTCTTCCTTCTCTTACTTTCAGCTCATTTTCCATCCACTTTTCCCCTCCACACCAAATCTTAATGCTCATGCAAAAGTCTGAGAAATCTTGAGTAAGCATCACTTAGAACTTTCCCTTCCTGGAAAACATGAAGGCAGACTGCTGCCAAATATTGTTCTTTAAGACTTACACCCAAGCTACAGCCATGACAAGCTCATAAGAATCATTGTTGAGAGGGACACAGTCATCATGCTTTAGACATTTGTGTTCTATTTATAGAGAAATTTCATTTTAGTGTTAAAATGCAGCTAAATGGCTTAATTTTCTTCAACCATTTATTCAACAAAATTTGTTGTGCAGCTACTATATGTCTCACATGAAGTTGAGGGTTATTGTGATAGAAAACATAGTTGCTGCCCACAAACATTTCCTGGTTTACTGAAGAAGAGAAATAAGAAAAACCATAATTGCAATATAGTGCTATAAAGATTATGAGAGACATATATGTGTTCAGTTAATATGCCATGAGTAGTTAGGAAATGTTACCAGGAGTTAATGAGAAGATTGTGTATGTATATTTATGTACACACAACATACACACATGTGTGCACCCCCACACACAATTACCATAGCATTCTGAACTTTCTCCAAGTTGTTTTAGGTTCCTCTTTCTCTATATATCATAAACTCTAAGAGGGTAAAGATCTTGTCTGCTCTGTTTGTCAAAGTAGCTCCATTATTTAGCATTAGCACAGTGACTAGAACATCCAGTTGCTGTTGAATAGATACTGTGGTAGTTGAATTTGTGTGTCAACTTGGCTGGGCCTGGTTGAGTGGCTGGACAGCTGGTGGTAGTTATTCCCCATGGTGAGATTGGTAATTAACTCCATGGTGGAATCTTCTGGAGCAGCTGAGTAGATGCTTTGGGTATGTGGTCTTCTTCCCATATATAAGAAACAGCTTTGGGAATGGTCTCTTGTATGCTTTAACCCTGCATGTAGCCGTGTCATTGTTCATCGGCCTGCCATGCTCTGCCGACCTTGGGACTTTCAATGGACTTGAATGAATGGCTTGCCATGTGGTTTGGTAACATCGAGACTGTGTCATTTTACTTGTCAGCCTTGGGTTTGTCAACCTTAGCAGCCAGCAGCAGTCTGAGTGAAGTAAAGCCTCTAGCTTCAGTGGGCTGGGAGCAGGAGGCAGAGCTGAAGCCAAGGTTGAGGGGCTTTCAACCAGCCCCTGGAGACTGATACTCTGAACTCGGACTTAAAGCCTCCAAACTGTAAGAGAATAAACTCCTGTTTGTTTAAGCCATCCCATTTGTGGTGTATTCCTGTCAGAGCAGCATAAGGTAACCAGAACTGATACCACAGTAGAACGGTGCTCCAAAAGGCTTCCATGGTTGGTTTTTCAGAAGGAGATCACCAGGACTGTTTTTTGAGGCACGTCTGGGTGGACTTACATCTCCAGTCTTCCAGATAACAGCCAAAGATGTTAACTCAGGGACTCCACCAGCACATAGGAGGTATAAAATAAATGTTGGTTGAACTAGTAAGTGAAGAAATTTTATATGCCAAATACATGGAGCAAGAAAGTGAGAAAACTGCAAGTAATTCAGTTGAATATATGTGGAATATAGCAGAAAATGAAGCTAGAAGAAGAAGCAGGGATAGATTATCCAGAGCTTCTGTGTCTCCCTAAAACTTGTCAACATTATTGAAAGT
Organism: Orycteropus afer afer; assembly: GCF_000298275.1. NCBI lineage: Eukaryota > Metazoa > Chordata > Mammalia > Tubulidentata > Orycteropodidae > Orycteropus > Orycteropus afer. The sequence goes on along the minus strand of NW_006922395.1, from coordinate 120,156 downwards.
CATGGGAAGCCACTATGAATTTTGAGCAGAGAAAAAACATGGTCAGACTGCCCTTTTGGAAAGACCAACCTTTTTGACATTGTGTGACACAAGTTGGAGTTAGGGGCACTGTGCACAGGCTGCAAGGGAAGGACTCAATGTAGCACTAGAAGGAGAGAGATGAGATGATGGGTTAAAGAAATACCAATTAAAATGAATACTTCTTGGGCTTCATTGGATGGTGGGTGATCACGTGAAGGATACTGCCTGCTGGGAGATATGCCACCAAACACTCAGAAAAGAATGGCTTAGTTCTCCTAACTATAAACAGCAGAAATGCCTTTGTCCTGTCTGCATTTTGGTCAGGGCTGTCATCTTTGTGTCTTCTGCACAACAATGACATGAGAGGCTCAAAGTTACTGTGAGGCAGTGGTTCTGTTTGAGGATATCCAGAGAAGAACAAGAGTTTGTACAATAATCCTGAAAACCAGGAGTTCAGATATATAGCCAATCAACTCATAAACTGTATTGGCAGGGAAGGGGCCATGCAGTGGGTCCTTTAGTTGCCCAGGTGACTGGAAACAGAAGACGAGGTGGCACTGTCTGGAAAAAGGTGAGTCAAACATCTTTAAAGACCTTCGTGCCCTAAGTTTCCCTTTGAGTTTTCATTTTGGGTATATTTTGTTGATTCTCAAAACCTCAGCTAATTTGATGACTTTGATGGGAAATGAGAAAACTCCACCAGTGTTAAAATTTTTCTGCCAGATTTGGGCCTGTCTCTATGTAGGCAGTGATACTCAGCATTTACTACATTGTTTCCAAGAAAAGCCTTAGGCTTGGAGGTCTTCACAGAAGTGCAGAACAAATGGACAAATCATGTTCTCCCAGGCAAAGGATTCAAAGATGGCGGGGAAAGCACGAGAAACAGAGGGAGCAACACTTGGGCAGTTCGTGTTGCTCAATTTTAGAAGGGCTCATCTGACTCGATGGCAAACAACAACAACAACAACAACAACAGCATGGTATCAAAAAAAAAAAAAAAGCCACTTCCCAAAGCTTCTTATACAGCAATATGATCGTGTGCAGAATAGTGAAGCTGCCTGAGCTTTCTTCAACATTCTCTTCCCTCTCTTTTGTGCCCCCAATTTCCCCTCTGCACCTTTCCCCATCTGCTCACTTCCCAATTTTCAGGAAAGAATGAGTAGACTTGGTTCTTCTTTGTGGTAAAATTTTATTGGTTACCTCTTATATTGGTATATGCATTCAGTAAATGTCAATGTCTTCAATAAAAAATCTGACTCTGTAATGGAATGTATTTGGAAATTAGGAATAAGATGGGAGAGAAATTTCCTGGTCCCCTCAGGGTCACCCTATTAGGCAAAGGCCTATTCTGTCTGCTCTACTTTTTACTTCAAGGAGTGATCTTCACATTTATGGCTTTAAGGGAGGGGTAAGGCCAAAACCTACACCACAGAGCTTCAACTATAGGTCAAATTCCATTAAGGTGAATTTCAAGGGCTGCTCACATTCTTTAGCAGCTCTGTTGGAATGTTGTTGTATTTAGTGTTAGGAGAGTTCCAAAAAGTTAGCACTTGTTTGGAAATATTTCATGTAATGTCACAAATGATCTTGAAAGTTCCCAACTTTAAAATGCTGTGAATATGATAAATTAGATACCTACTGAACTCTACCTATGACTTTGGGATTCAATTAAAAGAAGCTGGTTGTTGTTGTTGCTGTTATATGCCGTCGAGTCGGACCTGACTCATAGTGACCCCTCCTTGGGTTTCCGAGGTGGTATCACTATGGAAGTAGATTGCCCAATCTTCTTTCCGAGGAGTGGCTGGTGGGTTTGAACCGCCAGCCTTCTGGTTAGCAGTCAAGTGCCTTAGGCACTATGCTACCAGAGCTCATAAAAGAAGCTTAGGTTTATTTTCAACTAATTTTCTATGAGAAAGTAATGTATGACAGTGTCATAAAATCTACCATATGATGAGTATTAAAATATTAAATAAATTTCCCTGCCAGCCCTCATTTCTCTTTTCAAACACTGTTAAGATTTGCTCATAGATACTACCAGACATTTTCTTTGCATACACAAAATCTTAGTTTTTTTTAAGGTAAGTAAGAATTTTTTCCATTGTAATTATAGAAAGACACAATTAATAACATATAATCTATTTTGGAGGAGCTCTGGTGGCATAGCGGTTAAAACACTTGGCTGCTATCCAATAGGTTGGCAGTTAGAACCCACCAGCTGCTCTGTGGGAGAAAGATGAGGCAGTCTGCTTCCTTAAAGATTTACAGCCTTGGAAACCCTCAGGCTTCTTTTGATGGCAGTTGGTTTGGTTTGGTTTTGGTTTATTTTATTCTGACTCACTTAATTTATTATTTTTCCCAATGTCTCTCCTGTTAATATTTTTTAAAAAGTGATTTTCTTAAAATATACATACAAGCAGCATGCTGTTGTTGTTAGCTTCCGAGAAGTCCCTTTCGACTCACAGCGACCCTGTGTACAACCGAAGGAAACATTACCCTGTCCTGCGCCGTCCTCACAATCACTCCCATGCTTGAGCTCATTGTTGCAGCCACATAGTACTCTTGTTGTGGTTGTTGTTATGTGTCATCGAGTTGGACCCGACTCATAGCGACCCCTCCTTGGGTTTCCGAGGAAGTATCACTACGGAAGTAGAATGCCCAACCTTCCTTCCGAGGAGTGGCTGGTGGGTTTGAACCACCAGCCTTCTGGTTAGCAGTCAAGTGCCTAGGCACTATGCTATCAGAGCTCCTTAAGATCATTTCAATATACTTCAACGATTTTGGAACATTTGGTTTTATTGGTTGTTGAGTTATTTTCAAAACGTAATACATTAATCACAGATATATTTACATTGAATTAAAAGTGAGCAAATTAATGACAGGAATGTATTTATAATCTGTCCCCAGACTGGAGCACACATGTTGGGTTGTTTGTATACCCTGAGGTTATTAATGCAATCTGCATTGTTTTATAAAATATATAGTTTTTGAAAAATTCATCAGTGTGCTTGGTTTGCCTCCTCGAAGCTGTGACAATTTGAAATTATAGGAAATTATTGGTATGATGCTTTTTTGAAAGAACCACCCCAGCTCTATTCTGTGTCTCATGAATGACAAATTAGATAAGATTGGAAAACATTATAGCATAGCTAATAGCAATTATCAGATAAGAACATCCGTGTGAAATTTTTTGTTGTTTAAAATCTGATTTTGGAAGAAAAGAATCCCAGGGAAGTGACTGTTTTGCTTCCTGGAATGCCTTTTAACAAGTCCTTGTCTTCTTTTTCTTCTTTCTTTCTTTCTTTCTTTTTTTTTTTTAGCTTTGCTGAAAGCCTGAATTCCAAGCTCTTCTTTGTTGCTAAATACTAAGCTCTGACACTCAGCCAGACCTCCTGCTGTCGAAATTGATCCCATTAACCAGATAGTTGCTAGGTTTCCACTTCAACCAAAAATGACTCATTCAGGGACCAAACCAAAAAACCCACTGTCACTGAGTCAGTTTCAACTCATAGTGACCCTATGGGGATATTCTGAGATGAAAAATCCAAACCTTGCATTAAGTCCTTGCATCACTAATGTGTGTCCCTGAAAATGGTGTGAAACAGTTAGTTCTGATGAACATTGGTTTGTTACTTTGCTTTTCAAAATGTGTGTAGGTGACAAAGAACTTAGTGGGTGCAATGGCACTAGTGCTCATGGGGCTGTCGGCTCGGGAGATGAGTGTTTTCTCCAACCTACACATCCACTAGAAGGCGTCCAGATGGATAGAAACAAGAACTTCTCCTTCCAGCACTGAAAGGCAGATGAACAGCACTGCAGCCTTTACTTTGTTCCTAGTAGTATGTAAAGGGAAAGCTCTACATAAGATCAAGATTGCTGTTTGGTGCTGCTGAGTTGGTTCGGACTCATAGAGACCCCATATCCAACAGGATGAAACACTGCCCTGTTCTGTGCCATGCTCACAATCATGACTATATTTGAGCCCATTGTTGCAGTCACTGTATCAATCCATTTCATTGAGGGTCTTCCTCTTTTCCCCTGACCCTCTCCTTTACCAAGGATTATCTCCTTCTCCAGGGGCTAGTCCCTCCTAATAACATATCAAAAGTATGTGAGACAAATCTCCTCATCCTTGCTTTTAAGGGCTATGCTCGCTGTATTTCTTCCAAGACAGATTTATTTGTTCTTCTGGCAGTATGTGATATATCTGATATTCCTCAGCAGCACCATAATTCAAAGGTATCAATTATGCTTTTGTCTTCCTTACACATTGTCCAGTTTAGGCATGCATGTGAGACTATAGAAAATACCATGGCTTGGGTCAAGTGCACCTTTGCCTTCAAAGAGACAGATTTGCTCTTTAACACTTTAAAGAGGTCTTTTGCAGCAGACATGCCCAATGCAATACATCTTTTGATTTCTTGACTACTGCTTGCATGGCTGTTGATTGTGGATCCAAGTAAGATGAAATCCTTGACAATTTCAATCTATTCTCCATTTATCACGATGTTGCTTATTGGTCCAGTTGTGTGGATTTTTGTTTTCTTTGTTTTGAGGTATAAGCCATACTGAAGGCTGTAGTCTTTGATCTTCATCAGTGATTGCTTCAAGTCTTCCTCACTTTCAGAAAGCAAGGTTGTGCCATCTGCATGTGACAGGTTGTTAATGAGTCTTCCTCCAATCTTGATGTCATGTTCTTCCTATAGTCCAGTTTCTCAGATTGTTTCCTTAGCATACAGATTGAATAAGTATGGCAAAAGGATGCAACCCTTCCTTATTTTAAAATATGCAGTATCTCCTTGTTCTGTTCTAATGACTGCTTCTTGGTCTATGTACAAAATCTGCATGAGCCCAATAAACTGTTCTGGAATTCCTTTTCTTCACAATGTTATCCATAATTTGTTATGATCCACATAGTCAAATGTTTTTGCATAGTCAATAAAACACAGGTAAATATCTTTCTGCTTTTCTCTGCTTGTTCAGTCAAGACCCATCTGACATCACCAGTGATAAACCTCATTCCATGTCCTCTTCTGAATCTGGCTTGGATTTCTGGCAATTCCCTGATGAAGTACTGCTGTAACCACTTTTTTATATTATTATTATTTTTTTTATTGTGATTTGGGTAAAAATTTACAAAGCAAATACACTGTCCATGCAGCAGATCACATACACTTTGTCTCATGACATTGACTACAATTTAGCACAATGCAACATCTCCCCTCCCACTTCCTCCTGATAGGTACCACTTCCCTGTTTCCATCCCTCCATGCACTCCTACCCCCTGAGCTGTCTCCCTGTGACTGAGCAGCCTTCTTTCTCTCTTGCTTGTTCTCTCCAAGGAG
>NW_006922395.1:110151-111135 GCF_000298275.1 Orycteropus afer afer | reverse complement strand
TATGTTTTGGAATAGTTTGAGTGGGATTGGTATCAGTTCTTCTCTGAATGTTTTGTAGAATTCTCCGGTGAAACCGTCTTGGCCAGGACTTTTTTTAGTTGGTAATTTTTGGATGACCTGTTCAACTTTTCCACATCAGTCTGTGTTAGTTTAGGTAAATGTTGTGCTTCTAGAAAACTGTCCATTTCTTCTGGATTTTCAAATTTGTTGGAGTACAGTTCTTCATAGTATCTTGATATTATCCTTTTTATTTCAGTTGGTTCTGTTGTGATGTCACGCATTTCATTTTTTATTCATGTTATTTGTATTCTCTCCCTCTTTTCCCTTGTTAAATTTGCCAGTGGTTTGTCAATTTTATTAATCCTTTCAAAAAACCAACTTCTGGTCCTGTTGATTTTTTTCGATTGCCCTTCTATTTTGTGTTTCATTGATTTCTGCTCGAATCTTGATTATTTCCTTTCTTCTGGTGACTGAGGGCTTTTCTTGCTGTTCTATTTCTAATTGTTGGAGATCTTGGTTTATAATGTTGATTTTGGCTCTTTCTTCCTTTTTGATGTGTGCATTGATTGCTATAAATTTGCCTTTGATCACTGCTTTTGCTGTGTTCCAAAGATTTTGGTATCTTGTGTTTTCATTCTCTTTTGATTCAAGGAATTTTTGAATTTCAATTTTTGTTTCTTCTCTTATCCAGTCTTTCTCTAGGAGGGTACTGTTTATTTTTCATGTGTTTACTTTTTTTCTGCTGATCTTCCTATTGTTGATTTCTGATTTGATAGCATTTTGATCTGAGAATATGCTTTGCAGTATTTCAATGTTTTTAAATTTATTAAGGCTTGCTTTATGGCCTAACATATGGTCTATTATGGAAAAATTTCCATGTGCACTGGAGAAGAATGTATATTGTGTTGCTGTTGGGTGAAGTGCTCTGTAGATGTCTATAAGGCCCAATTGGTGGAGTGTATTATTTAGCTCTTCTGCATCTTT
>NW_006922395.1:101527-108572 GCF_000298275.1 Orycteropus afer afer | reverse complement strand
AGAGAGTTCCAATGCTGCTTCTTCCTCAGGGATGTGTTCTGGGTCTGTATCCTGTTCTCTTGTTTCTACCACTTTATCTTGCTTCTTTGTGTGGACTGTGAAGCTCTGTTGTTTCTGAGGCATCGTGGTATTGTACTAAGATCTCTATTAATTGTTTGTGAAGAGCATCCAAGGGTGATTCAGGGTCTTCTTGGTGGTTTTTTGTCATTGGCCCTTTGGTGGAGAAAGAGGTGCTGGCTCTTGCTCAGTAAGTGAAGTTGCAGGAGGTGTGGGTGTACTTGTATCTTATGAGGACCGTTGCTGTCTCCCAGTCAGTTAGGCAAAAATTACAATTGAATAACCTTCGAATAAACTATAAGCACATGGACAAGAAATACTCTCTGAAATCACACAGGACCAGTAACCCAAAAGAAGAAAAAGGAGGGAAAAGAGGAAGAAAACAGATAAATCTGCAATATCTGGGGATAGGTCACTGAGAGTAAAAAGGTAGAGAAGGAGAATAATGAATAAAGAACTTAAACAAAGAAACAAACCAACAATACAAAAGAAAATAAAAGCAAAAACAGAACAAAACAAAAACAAACAACAACAAAACCAACAAGGGATGGGGTTAACCACGAGAGAAAGAAAGAAAGAAAAAAAAAAGAAGTTGTAGACTAGGACCTTTTTAGTCATGCAGTGCACTTCTGGACTGTTGTTAGGGTTACTGGAAAGCAGAACCTCTTCTTAAGCCCCTGGAATCTGGTAGAGCGTTGTTTCTTTAGGTTGTCACTACCTGCTGGTTACATGTTGATTTGTTTTGTCTTGGTTTTATGGTTTAACATTTTGAAAAGGTGAAGCTGGTGTGTTTTATTTTATTATTGATTCAAGTGTGTTGGGTCACTCTGCTGTTTTCTTTGTGGTGGTAGAATCACTGAGTGGAGTGTGGATATGTGTTTCTGTTTGTCGTAAAGAGGGTTTAGAGTTTGAAGCAGGAAGTTTTATGGTAATTGACTAAATATGTTTTCTTCTATTGAGTCAGTGAAGATATTGGTGGGGAAGGTGGGAGTGGAGGAAGGAAAGCTTGGTGTTGATAGGGTCAGTTTCTAGGGCTTTGCGCAGGCTATTTTTGATGACATATTTATTTGCAAGGCTGCAGCTCAACCTCAGGAAAGATTCTTATTGTTAGAGCGTCGCAAATTTCCACCAATTTCAGGCACACTCAAAGATCCTGCCTCCGCGGCCCCACAGTGCTAAAGAATGGCTTCAAGGCAAAAATCCCGGGAGTGTGGTTTCTTCCCTCTCCCTGTTCCTTCTGCCCGCGGTGCTGACGTAATCCCGCCAGATCGCTAATGGCCAGCTCTGGAGTTTGTCTGTGATACAGCCCAGCTGCAGTGCCAAAGATGCGCACAGTTTCAGCTGTGGGTGGGGGGAGTACCTGCTAGTGACCTGCGGTCCGTTCTCTGTGACAATGAAAAGCATGATGTCTCCCAGTCTGACCCCAGTCTACTCTGTGACCCACTGGAAGGGGAGGGAGCTACCCTACCTGTCACAACAGTAAGTTTTCCTCCGAATCTCAGCGGAGGTGTCCGTGCCCACAGCCAGCACTCAGGAGACCCAAATTACCTCCAAAAAATCAAGATGAGCTGCTGGAGGCAGATCTTTGCCGCTGCCTACCAGAATATTAGAGTGGTCGCTGGTAAGCTATTATAAGGCATCCTCTCTCTTGGCTCGGGGATCTCAGGCAGGCATCCTAGCCTGGCACACAGTGACTGCTACAGAAGAGTTTCCAATGCCTCTCTCGGGTGCCCATCCATCCTCCTCCAGTAGCTCTTTCCTAAAGAATCTCCCTGTGCCTTTCCTCTAATTCTGCTCTTGCGTGTTTGATGTACTCTGATTCTGTGAACTGTTCAGAGCACTGGAATTCCTAGTTCAAACCGTTGTGGCTAGTTTTCCAAGACCTTAGATGCCAGAGGGATAAAGCATGGTGCTCACTGGCTCGACTCCATTTTGAACTCCCTGCTGTAACCATTTTTGAATTATCTTCAAAATTTTACTTGCATGTGATATTAATGATATTGTTTACTATTTTTCACATTCTGTTGGATTACCTCTCTCTGGAATAGGCACAAATATTCACCTCTTCCAGTCAGTTGGCCAGGTAGCTGTCTTCCAAATTTCTTAGCATAGATGAGTGAGCACTTCCAGTGTTGCATCCGTTTGTTGAAACACCTCAATTGGTATTTCATCGGTTCCTGAAGCCTTGTTTTTTGCCAATTCCTTTATTGCAGATAGGACTTCTTCTTTCAGTTTCATTGGTTCTAGATTATATGCTGCTTCCTGAAATGGTTGAATGTCAACCAGTTCTTTTTGATACAGTGACTCTGTGTTTTCTTTCCATCTTCTTTAGATGTTTCCTGCATAATTCAAATTTTCCACATAGAATCCTTCAGTATTGCAACTTGAGGCTTTATTTTTTTCTTCAGTTCTTTCAGCTCAAGAAATGCTGAGTGTGTTCTTCCCTTTTGGTTTTCTAACTCCCACTCTTTGCATTCTCCATTATAATACTTTACTTTGTCTCTGGAATTGCCTTTTGAAATTTTCTGTTCAGCTCATTTCTTCCATTTGCTTTATCAACTCTATGTTCAAGAGCAAGTTGTAAAGCCCCTTCTAACATCTATTTTGGTATTTTATTTCATGTCTATTTAATGACCTTTTTCTTTCTTCATATATGATGTCTTTGATGTCATCCAACAACACATTTGGTGCTACATCATTAGTGTTCAACATGTCACATCTATTATTGAAATAGTCTCTAAATTCAGGTGGATACCTAAGGTCATACGTTGGCTTTTGTAGACTTGTTTTAATTTTCTTCAGGTTCAACTTGAATTTACATATGAACAATTGATGGACTGTTTTGCAGTTGGCCCTTGGCCTTTTATGGACTGATGATATTGAGCTTCTGCCTCATCTCTTCCCATGGATGTAGTTGATTTGATGCCTTGTGTATACCATTTGCTGAGGTTCATTTGTATAGTCACCATTTATGTTGTTGAAAAAAAGGTATTTGCAAAACACTTGCAAAATTCTGTCATGTGGTCTCCTGCTTCATATCTATCATCAAGACCAAATTTTCCAACAACTGATCCTTATTCTTTGCTTCCACCTTTCACATCCAATTACCTCTAATTATCAATGCATTTTGATTGCAGATTTGATCATTTCAAATTGCAGAAGTTGGTAAAATCTTCAATTTCTTTATCTTTGATATTAATTGTTGGTGCATAAATTTGAACAATAGTCATATTAACTAGTATTCCTTGTATACATATGGATATTATCCTATCACTGAGAGCACTGATCTTCAGGATAGACCTTGAAATACTTTTCTTGATGAGGAATGTGAATCCAAAACCAAACCAAAGCAAACTCACTGCCGTCAAGTCAGATCCGACTCATAGTGACCCCTCCTTGAGTTTCTGAGGTGGTATCACCATGGAACTAGATTGCTGAATCTTCCTTCCAAGGAATGGCTGGTGGGTTTGAACCACCAGCCTTCTGGTTAGCAGTCAAATGCCTTAGGCATTATGCCACCAGAGCTCCTGAATGTGATGCCATTCCTCTTCAATTTGTCATTCCCTGCGTAGTAGATCATATGATTGTCCAATTCAAAGTGGCCAGTAATTGCCCATTTCAGCTCACATTTCATTTTTGGTGACTTCAAATTATCTTAGATTCATCCTTTATTCATTCCACAGTCAGATTATTAATTGATGCTTTCAGCTGTTTCTTCCAATTTTGAGTCATGCCACATCATGACTTCAGCAAGAATCAGCACATGAAATACCTTCCAAGCTGTGGGGCTCATCTTCTGGGAGTATATCAGACAATGTTCCGCTGGTATTCATAAGGTTGTTATGGGTTACCAGGTCCTTCTTCCTACTCTTATCAGTCTGAAAACTTGCTGAAACCTGTCCATCATGGGTGAGCCTGCTGGTATTTGATGTATTGATGACATAGCTTCCAGAATCACAGCAACACACAAGCCACCACAGTATGACAAACTGGTAGACGAGTGACAGACCTGTCTAAACACTGAGTAGCTAGAACTTCAAATCTTACACAAATGACTCTTAGGGAGATAGAAAAGGAGAGCAGAGGTGGGGAAGAGAGTGGTTTAGGTGCTTAAAGTTTTGTGAGGCAGGGAATAATATGTAGAAGTTAAAGTAACTGAAAATGTAGCATATAAAAGGACATTGGATAGGAAAATTATTGGCTGATTTAAAAGATAGGGAAAACAGCAACAACAACAAAAATAGGAGTGGTTTTCTACTTACCAGAGAGATTTGTTTATACATTTTCTTAGGGAAAAGACAAACAAACAAACAAACACAGGAGAAGTCAACTTAGAATAACTTCCTCAAGCATATCATATTATGGAAAAGATAATGTATTGAGGAGCAAAATGAAAAAAAAAAGATAATGAAAAAGAATATAGATCATGAGTGTTTGTTAATTAAACTGGAGTATGCTGAATCTGGGGAGCTCTGGTGGTGTAGTGCCTAAGGCATTTGACTGTTAACCAGAAGGCTGGCAGTGGTGATACTGCCTCAGAAGCCCAAGAAGGAGTCACTATGAATTGCATCTGACTTCATGGCAGTGAGTTAGTTTTTTGTTTGTTTGTTTGTTTATGCTGAATCTGAAGAAAATCTGGAACCATGGTGGGGTAGACTGATGCATTAGTGGTCTTCAATGAAGTGTTCACGCACTTGTGTTGCTGTTGCTATTGCTGTTAGATGTCATTGACTGGGCTCTGATTCATGGCAACTGTGGTAGTTAAGGCTATGTGTCACCTTGGCTGGGCCCGGTTTTGAGTATCTGGGCAGCTGGATGTAGTTATTCTCCATAATGAGACTGGTAATCAACTTCATGGTGGAATCTACTGTGAGCAGCTGAGTAGCCACTTTAAGCATGTAGTCTGCTTCCATTATATAAGAAGACACTTTGAGAAAATTCTTCAGCTTTTGACACGAGTATCCCACATGTGGGAGCTCTAGTGGCATAGTGCCTAAGGCATTCGACTGCTAACCAGAAGGCTGGCAGTTCAAACCCACCAGCCACTCCTCAGAAGGAAGGTTGGGCAATCTACTTCCATAGTGATACTGACTCAGAAACCCAAGGAGGGGTCGCTATGAGTCAGATGTGCCTCGATGGCAGTGGGTTTGGTTTTTTGGTTTGGTATCCTGCATGTAACCCAGTCGTTTTTTAGCAGTCTGTCATGTTGCCTGCTGATTTTGGACTAGTTCTGGACTTGAACTAGTGGCCTGCCGTGTTGCTTGATAATCTTGTGGCATATCATTTCACTTGTTGACCTTGGGTTTGTCAGCCTCAGCAGCCAGCAGCTGCCTGAGTTAAGAGACACCTTCAGCTCCAGTGGGCTGGGAGCAAGAGGCAGAGTTGAAGCCCAAGGTTGAGGGGTCTTCACCAAGCCCCTAGGGCTGGCACTTTGAACTCAGACATCTAGCCTCCTAAACTGTAATAGAATAAATCCATCCATTTGTGGTATTTTCTGCTAGAGCAGCACTAGAGAACCAAAACAGCAACTTTATGATAACAAAAGGCAACATTACCCGATGCTGTGCCATCTTCATGGTAGTTGGTCTGTTTTAGTGCACGTTGCAACTATTGTGTCAATCCTTTTCATTGAGGGTGTCTATTTTACCAAATGTGATGTCTTTTTCTAGCAATCAGTCTTTCCTTATGACATATCCAAAGTGAGTTAAAGTTTTGCCAATCATACTTCTAAGGAGCTTTCTGGTTATAGTTTAGGACTGATTTGTTTGTTCTTCTGTCATTTCTCAATATATTCAATTTTTCTCACCATACTGCCTTTGTGTTATTGTTGTTGTTAGGTGCTGATGAGTCAGTTCTGACTCACTGCGAACCTATGTACAACAGTGAAATCCTACCCAGTCCTTCACCGTCCTCCCAATCGTTGCCATGTTTGAACTCATCGTTGCAGCCACTGTGCCAATCCATCTCCTTGAGTAGCTTCCCTTTTTCACTGACCTTCTACTTTACCAAGCATGCTATCCTTCTCCAGGAACTAGTCCCTCTGACAACATGACCAAAGTACAAGAGACGAAATCTAGCTATTCTTCCTTCTCAGGAACATTCAGGCTCTACTTCCTCCAAGACAGATTTGTTGATTCTAATAGCAGTTCATGGTACATTCATCATTCTTGACCAAAGTGACAATTCAAATGCATCAATTCTTCTGTGATCTTCCTTATTCCTTGTCCAGCTCTCACATGCACATGAGGCTATTGAAAATACCATGGCTTGGGTCAGGTGCAATGTAGTCTTCAAAGTGACATCTTTGCTCTTTTACATTTTAAAGAGAGCTTTGCAGAGATTTGTCCAGTGCAATACACGCTTGATTTCTTGACTGCTGCTTCCATACTCACTGATTGTGGAGCCAAGTCAAATGAAATTCTTAACGACTTCAATCTTTTCTCCATTTATTATGATGCTGCTTATTGGTCCAGATGTGAGGATTTTTGTTTTCTTTATGTTGAGATGTAATCCATACTGAAGGTGGTAGTCTTTGATCTTTATCAGTGATTGCTTCAAGTCTTCCTCATTTTCAGAAAGCAAGGTTGTGCCATTTAAATATAACAGGCTATTAATCAGTCTTCCTTTAATCCTGATTCCGAGCTCCTCTTTGTGGCTTGTTTACTGAATTTGGCTGTTAATCAAAAGATTGGTGGTTCTGAGCCCACCCAGGGACACCCTTATGGTGTATCCTGCAAAACTGACTCTGGGGTTTTCCATTTGACTGGATTTGGCCAATGGAACACCAGCAAGCAGAGGTTTGAAAAGTTCTTCCAAATGGGGTTTGTCCTCTTGGAATAATCCCTCTGGGAAGGCTTGTTGTAAAGAGGCTTAAGCTAAACTATGGAATGATGAGAGAGCATGAAAAGAGAGACCCTAGACACCATCTTGGGAGCTCTGGTAGCATAGTGCCTAAGGCACTTGACTGCTAACCAGAAGGCTGGCGGTT
>NW_006922395.1:95763-100882 GCF_000298275.1 Orycteropus afer afer | reverse complement strand
TTAGCCACTATGCTACCAGAGCTTCCATCTTTCTTTTATAGACCAGGAAACTGAAGCTCAGAGAGATCAAATAATTTGTCTGAAATCATACAGCTCTTAAATGATAGAGCTGGGATTCAAACCCAAGAATGGTGAATTGAGAGACTTTTATCTTAAGCACTATATTATAAAAATGATAAATTCAAATCAATTTAGTATGAGAAAATGTAATGAATAGCTTGTACTACTATTTAATTAGTTTTTATCTGCCTTCTTGATCACTTATTTGAATTGAAAAAGAATTGATTCCTAGCAGCCATCAGTGTGAGGAGTAAGTCATCTGGTCCTTGGTCCAGTTTAGAAGGCGCTCTGCAGCTCTTTGCGTTTATCAAACGGTGTTAACACCTTGTCACTATGTAAGTGTTTGGCACAATTTATCTTCTTTATAGGTTCACATACAACTTAAGCCCATGGCTTTTTTCACTAGAAGTATCCATATGGTATTTTCTCATTTACACTTGAATGATTGATATGTTATTTAGCAAGAACTGTTTGCTTCCTAAGGAGCCTTAAAAATGCAGATCCTTTTATGTTTGGAAAAAAAAAATGTTTTGGCAAATGATGTTAGTCATCCAACTATACCACTTCTGTAAAGCCTTCCCTGACAAGTTCTAGTCTTCAGTAACTCTCCTCTTTATTAATTCTCTTTTTTCAATATATAATAAAGAGTTAATAAATGCTACTATATGCTAGGCAGTAAGTGTACAAAAATTAGCCAAAAATGACCCAGCCTTGAGAATCTCAGTTTAGTTGAATAGACAAATGTACAGAACATGGCAACATAACTTTATGAGTCCTATAACAAAGGCATGGGTTGAGTCCATTTCATTATTCATTAAGCAAACTTTTATTAAATGCTGACATTGTCTCAGACAGAGTACTAAATGCCAGGTAACCAACCAGACATAGTTCTTTTCTTCTAGATGTCAGAGTCCAGTGGGGGAGGCAGTTCATAATCTGACAAACACACAGAAAAATTCTCTGAAACAAATGAAGAAGTTGTTGTCATAAGAGGATGATCTGTAGCTGGAGAGCTAGAGGAGGGTACCTAGTTCGATTGGAAGATCAGGTAACATTTAAGGAATCAGACATGTGAAAAAGGAGGGGGAGGACAGGAGATTCATTTCAGACAAAGAAAACTGAAAGGGCAAAGGGCACATACTAGATCTTGACACACACTAGAAACTGACAACATGCTGGCATGACTGCAGTATGGTGAGCCTAGGGTGCTGGAACGTGATAGGAGATGATGTTGAACAAGAAGACAGGAGGCAGATTATGCGGGTCTTGAAGACTATGGTAAGGATTTTAATCTCGGCAGGTCTTGAAGACTATGGTAAGGATTTTAATCTTGGTGGTATGGACAAGCATTGAAAAGGGGATGTAGTGCTAAGATCAAGGATTCTCAAGTCGTGTCTTTCATGTCTCATTCCAACCACTTAGTTTGGACACTGACTCATCCTTTCTGTGCCTTAGCTTGCTCATCTATAAAATAGGAATAATAGTATCTATTGTTGTCAAGATTTAATGAGTCCATAAATATAAATGGCTTAGAAATATACTTGACATTAAGCACTCAATTCATATTAGCAATTAAGCAGGGAAAAAAGCATGATCCAATTAACATTTTTAAAAAGATTACTGTGTCTGCAATGTGGAGTGAAAAAGAGGATGTGGAGAGAGTAACAAGGGAGACCAGGCTTTGGCATTTATCTAAATTGGAGAATGTGAGGGTTCAGACTCTTAACCCCATGCTCTTGTATAAGACCACATTGACTCTCCAGCTGGCTGAAGTCATTTGACAGGCAGTTGGGAGGAGATCTGCCCAGCACTATTAGAAATAGGACTTGAGTGAGACGGAACAAGCCAGAACAGGAATACTAAGGACTCACATCCACTACCGCAGGCAATAAAAACAGAAAGATCTTTAAGGTAATATCAGTCAGGTAAACATCATAGGTGGCTAGAATCAGGGTAGTCCAATTGGGAATTAACTGTGAGTTTCCCACAGGCAGACTGACAGAATTTGGTGGAAAGTAATTTCTTTCTTCTTCTTTTTTTTCTTTCTTTTTAAAAACTTCATTGCACTTTGGGTGCAAATTTATGGAGCAAAATTTGTTTTACATTCAACAGTTCATGTACATTTGATTTCATGCCCAGATTACCATCCCCGACCATAGCAAACTCTCCTCCCTCCTGTCCCTGTGACTACCCCTCCCTGTGCCCTTCTTAACTATGCACTCCTGTCTGTCCAGCTTTCCCTCTATGTGAGTGCTGTCCTTCTGGTGCCCCATGGCTGATTGCTCTAAGGGGTGTATCTCCCTGGACTAAGGGTGGAAAGTAATTTATTTCAATAAACATTTCTGATTGTCTACTTTATGAGTCCTGATGGACAGAATGTTGGCACAATGGGGTCTGGCATTAATTAGTTTGTGTATTCCTCTGATGTTCAGGGGTATTATCTCCCTCTAGGTAGGTGACAGGGAGCTCTGGTAGCATAGTGTGTAAGGTATTTGACTGCTAACCAGAAGGCTGATGGTTCAAACCCACCAGCCGCTCTTCGGAAGGAAGGTTGGGTAATCTACTTCTGTAGTGATACTGCCTCAGAAAACCAAGGAGGGATTGCTAGGAGTTGGGTCCGACTCGACGGCACATAACAACAACAGGTATGTGACAAGAGCTTTGGTGGTGCAGTGGTTAAGCGTCGGCAGCTAACCAAAAGGTTAGCTATATGTGGCAGTCTATATCTGTAAAGATTTACATCCTTGGAAATTTTGTGGGACAGTTCTACTCTGTCTTATAGGGTCACTTCAAGTCAGAATAAACTTGATGGCAATGGAGATGGGATAGGTAGGTGACAGATACTTGTATTGAGGGCACTGACATCTTGGATGAGAAACAAAGGTGTAGACTTAACTTTAAACACCAGCAGTGACTCATTTCATTCATACTAAAATGTGACTTTCTTAACAGTTGGGAAGTTATATTTTTCATCTTTTTTTTTAATAATAGCTTTATCTTTTTTGAGATATAATTCAATACCATAAAGTTCAAAATTTAATGAGTACAATTCATTAATTTTATGATTGTATGGAATCATACAACATGCAGCATTTTGTGTCTGGCTTTTTAATTTAGCATAATGTTTTTAAGGTTCACTTGTGTTGTACCATGTATCAGCACTTCATTCCTTTTTATGGCCAAACAATATTACGTTGTGTGGATATACCCCATTTTGTTTATCCATTCATCATTTAGTGGACTTTTGGGTGATTTCCATTTTTGACTTTATAAATAATGGTGCCATAAACCCACCAGCCACTCCTTGGAAGGAAGGTTGGGCAATCTACTTTCACAGAAACCTCAGAAACCCAGGGAGGGGTCACTATGAGTCAGGTCTGACTCGAAGGCACATAACAACAACAAACATTTGTGTACAAGTTTTTATGTGGTCATATAGTTTTAATTCTCTTGGATATATACCTCAGAATGGAATTTTAGGTCACACAATAACTTTATATTTAACTATTTGAAGAACAGTCAAACTGTTTTCCAACAAACCTACACCATTTTGCACTCCTACCAGAAATGTATGAGCAAATATTTTCTTCCATTCTGTGGGTTGTGTTTTTACTTTAATAATAGTGTGTTGAAACACAAAATTTTAAGTTTTAATGAAGTCCAATTAATGTATTTTTTATTGCTTGTGTTTTGGTGTAATGTCTAATCCAAGTTCATGAGGGTTTACTCATATGTTTTCTTCTAAGGATTTTATAGTTTAGCTCTTACATTTGAATCTATGATGCCTTTTCAATTAATTTTTGTATATGGTGTAAAGTAGGGCTAGCTTCAGGTTTTTTGTTTTGTTTTCTTTGCATGTGGCTATCCAGATGTCTCAGCACCATTTGTACAAAAGACTATTTATTTTCTTCATTGAATTGTCTTGGCACCCATGTTGAAAATTAATTAGCCATGAAATCATACTCATCTATGATACTCACTGCACAATTTAGAGCCTTGAGTCTTAAAGATTCCTAGTTTAACTGAATTCAGACTTCAGCCCAATTTAACCTTACTTGATCTTTTAAATATGCCATTAGGGTGCTATGCTTTATAATACAAAGTCCAGAATCTCCCCAAACTTACTCTTATACATCACCAAATTTTTGTGTCTCTCCCCAGTGTGTATGTGATCAGTAAGGTCAGAGGTGGATGAGCTGTGGTAGGATATTAGGATTTACACGTGTTTCTCAAGTATGGCAAATAGGCAGATGGCAGGGTAGAAATATGCATGTTTTTGTTGTTGTTATGTGCCGTCGAGTGGGACCCAACTCATAGCGACCCCTCCTTAGGTTTTCGAGGCAGTATCACTACGGAAGTAGATTGCCCCATCGTACAGCTAAAATAAAAACATGTGGGTATTTCAACAATAATGATTGGAGGCTTCAATACCCCACTTTCAACAATGAATAGAACAACTCGGAAGAAAATCAACAAGGTTAAAGAAGATTTGAACAACATTATAAACCAGCTAGACCTAACAGATGTCCTTAGAAAACTCCATACAACAATGACAAAACACACATTCTTCTTCAGTGCACATGGAATATTCTCCAGGATAGACCATATGCTAGGCTATAAAACAAGCCTCAGTAAATTCAAAAGGATTGAAATCATGCAAAGTATTTCTCTGACTAAAATGAAATAAACCTAGAAATGAATAATAGAATAAAATTGTGAATACTCACAAATATGTGAAAATTAAACAACACTGTTAAACAACCAATGGGTCAAAGAAGAAATTACAAAAGAAATTGGAAAATATTTTGAGATGAATAAAATTGAAGACACAACATACCAAATCTTATGGGATGCAATGAAAGCAATGTTTAGAGATAAATTTATAGCTGTAATTGACTGCATTAAAAGAAGAAAGATCTCAGAGCAATAACCCAATCTCCTACATTAAGTAACTGTTGTTGTTATGTGCCATCGATTCAGACCTGACTCATAGCAACCCCCCCTTGGGTTTCCGAGGCAGTATCACTACGGAAGGAGATTGCCCCATCTTCATTCTGAG
>NW_006922395.1:89962-95086 GCF_000298275.1 Orycteropus afer afer | reverse complement strand
TCCTTCCAAGGATGGGTATATACCCAAAAGACTTAAAGTCAGGAATGTAAAAGATACACGTAGACTAATATTCACTGCAGTACTACTTACGATAGCCAAAAGGTGGAAACAACCCAAATGTCTATCAGAAGATAAATGGATAAATAAATTGTGGTATACCCATATAAAGGAATATTTTTCAACCATAAAGACAAACGAAGTTCTGATACATGCAACAACATGAATAGACCTTGAAAATATTATGCTGAAGGATGTCATATACAAAAGGGCACATATTGTATGTTATCTAGAATAGGCAAATGCAGAGAGACAAACATTTATCAGTGGTTACCAGGGGCTGGGTAAAGGAAAAAAAGGGAGTTATTTCTTAAAAAGTGCTGATTTTCTGTTTAGGATGATGAAAAATGGATGGTGGTGTTGATAGTTACACAATGTGGTGAATGTAATTACTATCACTGAATTGTGCATTTAGAAAAAGGTTAAAATATCAAATATTTTGTTATGTATATTTTACCACAATAAAATTTTTTAAAGGTATGTACCTCTGTTATGGACTGAATTGTGTCCCCTCAAAATAGGAGTCAACTTGGTTAAGCCATGATTCTCAGTATTATGTAAGTATCCTCCATTTTGTAATCTGATGTAATTATACCATGTGTTGTAAATCCTAACCTCTTTGATATTAATGAACCAGGACTGGAGGCAGTTATGTTAATGAGGCAGGATGAGGTCTACAGGATTATGTTGTATCTTGAATCAATCTTTTGAGATATAAAAGAGATTAAACAAGCATGCAGAGAGGAGGTGCCTACTACCATCAAGAAAGAGGAACTGGGAATAGAGCTCATCCTTTGGTTGTGAGTTCCCTGTGCTGAGAACCTCCTAGACCCAGGGGAAGATCAATGCCAAGACACTCGGAGATCTCCAAAGAACACTGGGCCCATAGATGTTGAAAGGAGACAAGGACATTCCTCCAGAGCCAACACAGAGATAAAGCCTTCTCCTAGACCCAGTACTCTGAATTCAGACTTCTACCCTCCTCAACTATGAGAAAATAAATTTGTTTGTTAAAGCCATCCATTTGTGGTATTTCTGCTATAGCAACACTAGATAACTAAGACAACCTCTTAAGGTTGTTAACACATTAAAAAAAAAAATCCAAACAAGCAAACAAAATATTTTCACAAAAAGACCATTCACAGATAGCTTCATTAATGAATTCTGCCAAACATATAAAGAAGAGTTAATATTAATTCTTTACAAACTCTTCCAAAAAGTGGAAGAGGGAGTACTTCCCAAGTCATTCTATTAGGCCAGTGTTGTTGTTTGTTATGTGCCGTCGAGTTGGACCTGACTCACAGCGACCCCCGCTTGGGTTGCCAAGGCAGTATCACTGCCAAAGTAGATTGCCCAAGCTTCCTTCCGAGGAGTGGCTTGTGGGTTTGAACCCCCAGCCTTCTGGTTAGCAGTCAAGTGCCTTAGGCACTATGCTACCAGAGCTCCTATTAGGCCAGTATTGCCCTGATAAAAATCAGACAAATAAGTCACAATAAAAGGAAATTACAAACCAATATATCTCATGAATTTAAGCATAGATATCCTTAACAAAATGCTAGCAAACCAAATCCAGAAACATATAAAAAAGATTATATATCATGACCAAGTAGAATTTATCCCAGGAATATAAAGTTGGTTTACATCAATCAATGTACTAAGCCACATTAATAGAATAAAGGGCAAAAATCACATGCTCATCTCAATTAATTCAGAAAAGGTATTTGACAAAATCCAACATGTTTTCATGATAAAAGCATTCAACATACCAGGAACAAAAGGGAACTTATACATTCTGATAAAGTGCTTCTACAAAAATCCCATAACTAACATCTTACTTAATGGTGCTTTCCCTTTAAGGATCAAGACAAGGATGTGTGTTCTACCTGCTTCCATTTGACACTGTACTGGAGATTCTGTTGTTGTTGTTGTTATATGCCATCAAGTTTTATAGTTTTCACAACATAGATCTTAAACTTTTGTTAAATTTATTTTTATATACTTTATTCTTTTTGAGGCTACTATAAATGATTTTTTTTCTGAATTCATTTTCAGTTTATACTTTATATTTTATTCTATTGTGAATGTGATTGTTTTATTTTTCAATAGTTTACTGAAAATGTATTAAATACTATTGGTTTTTGTATATTTTTCTTGGCCTCCTGTAAAGAGAGGTCTTTGTGACTTAACCCTTTCCAGACCACATTATTTTCTGGTTTGAATCTGACATAAGGATTGACATGTAGATCAATGGAATAGAATTGAGAGTCCAAAAATAAAACCTAGTATTTATAATCAGTTGATTTAAAAAAAAAATTAGTGGGTAAGAAGTAGTCTTTGCAGCAAATGCTGCTGGGACAACTGGATAGTCACATGGAAAAGAATGAAATCGGACTCTTTCCTTGCACCATACATGAAAATTAACTCAAAAAGATTCATAAACCTAATGTAAGAGTTGAAACTGTAAAATGTTTGGAAGAAGATAAAGGAACAAATCTTCATGACCTTGGGTTTGGCAAAGCCTTCTTAGATAAGACACCAAAAACACAAGCAACGAAAAGGAAAAAAAAAAACATATTAATTGGGCTTCATCAAAAATTTTTTAAAAAACTTTTGTGTATTGAGAAAATTAAGAAACAACTCACAAAATGGGAGAAAATTTTGCAAATAACATAGGATGAAAGACTCGTTTCTAGAATATATAATGAATTCTTACAAGTCAATAATAGAAAAATAACCCAATTTTAAAAAATTCAAAGGATCTGAGTAAATATTTCTTCAAAGAAAACATACAAATGGCCGATAAACACACAAAAAGATGCTCAGCATCACTGGCCTTCAGAAAAACCCAAATCAAAACCAATGAGATACCACTTCATACCCACTAGAATAATAAAAAAGATTGTTGTTATGTGCCATCGAGTCGAACCCGACTCATAGCGACCCCTCCTTGGTTTTCTCTCAATGGAATATGCTGGGTTTTAAGGGGTCCAAATAATTTCTACTCCTCTTTCCCATCAGAGTTTGCAGGGCTTAGAAAGTGAGATAAAAATATCAGCTTTACTATTGCTAAAGCTGTTTGGAGAATGAGGTTTAGGTGAACAGCAGACTGGACTTCCTGATACTGAATCCGAGCATAGGGAAAACGTATCTGCCTGTCATAGTCCAGTGCACAGCCACAGGACTCTCCATGTGGAGAACTTCAGCTCTCTTCAGGTAAGCAGACCCCAGAGAGGAAAGGACAGAGTTGTACTCGCCTATTTTTTCTCCCAACCTCACCCACCAGGTAAGTCTGAGTGAGGTCAGGAGCATGACCAGAGGCAAACTGTTAGGAGTGCAAAAGAAATATCTCCCTCTAGCCAAAGAGCAGACAATTTGTTTATATGGAGATTAAGATTTTTATTTTTATTTTTTTAATCAGGCATTGCATTGGAAAACTTTCTTTAGTTAGAACTAGTCTGTTGTTGTTGTTGTTGTTAGGTGCCATCGACTTGGACCCAACTCATAGTGACCCCTCCTTGGGTTTCCCAGGCAGTATCTCTATGGAAGTAGATTGCCCAGCCTTCCTTCCAAGAAGTGGCTGGTGGGTTTGAACTTCCAGCCTTCTGGTTAGCAGTCAAGTGCCTTAGGCCCTGTGCTACCAGAGCTCCCAGAACTAGTCTAATACAGTGAAAAGCACTCCGATTTAGGCAGTAGGAGACCTGGTGGGCCAACCCAGTTCTGTCCATTTTGTGACCATTGGCATTTAATTTCATTCCTTGAGCCCGTAATTAATTGCTCCATCCAAAATTCTTCCAATAAAGTATTTTTCTAGAGAATAGCTTAAAAAAAAGAGATCACTTTCCTCTTTAAAGAAAAAGGAAGAAAATTCTTTCTTGAGATATTTCCTTCTGCTGAATTTATTTTCATAAGGTTATCAACCTATAAGCCATTGATTTCCATTATTCTATATTTAAAAAGGAGGGTGGAGGTGGTTCAGTGGTAGAATTCTTACCTTTCATGTGAGAGAACCTGGTTCAATTCCCAGACAGTGCACCTCGAGCTCAGCCTGTTAGTGGAGGCTTGAATGTTGCTATGATGCTGAGCTGGTTTCATTGAAGCTTTTGCTGGACTGGGCAGCATTTTGTTCCATTGTGTATGGAGTCATCATGAGTCCAGGGCTGACTTAATGGCAGCAAACAACAACATATTTAGAAATGAACTCATGGAGTCTTTGGTGTTTTTTCTTCCCTTCCCCACTCTTTTTCTTACACCCTGTTATCTTTCCTCATTCCATGATTTATACTTGGAGAAATTCTTCATGTTGTCGCTTAGGTTTATTTTATATTTATATATTCCAGTCTCTTTCAGCCGACACATTCCCCAACACAAAAGAATAAGTCAGACAGACAGAAGAAAGGAAGGAATTAAGAAATGAATTAAGACAAAAGTTAAGAAAGAAAAAAATTAAGAAAATTAAGAAGTTGAAAGAAGAAAGGAAGGAAGGAAGGAGGGAAGGAAAGAGGAAAAAAGAAAATTCTCTAAGCGATTTTCCATTACAATTTTTTAAAAATGCTTTTCCCTTCATTTTTTTAAATTATAGAGTAAAACATGCTCATCATTTGTATATATTTATTTATTTGTGTAATAATTTGTTCAAAGTCTCTCTTCCCATCTAAGCTATAAACTTCATGAGTTTGATTTCTCTACCTTCCTGTAACTGCCCCTTGCGCCTTGCCTACTGCTGAGCATAAAATGGGTAGTTAAAAACAATATTCAATAAATAATCATTTTAAAGAAATTCAAACTGTATACATTTCTCATTATTTAAAAGATGAGAATTTTCTTCTCTTGTAAGAATATTATATTTTCCCCCACATTTTATTCTGGGAGACCACACAACCTTGCCCTTTTGGACCTAACATAGTAAGTTAATTCAGTCAACTCAGTAAAATAATCAGCTAACTCAGCCAAGAAATACAGAGTCATTGATGGGCCACATTGATTACTAAATTGACTGACTGACCGAGATAGCACATCAATTCATCAGTAGCACCCCAGAAACCAGCTCAGGGTTCCATGTTGTTCAGT
>NW_006922395.1:88398-89562 GCF_000298275.1 Orycteropus afer afer | reverse complement strand
TACAACACGACCAAATACTTGAGAGAAGTCTTGCCATTTTTGCTTCTAAGGAGCATTCTGGCTACATTCCTTCAAAGACAGACTTGTCCGATCTTCTGGTTCCATGGGAATGCTTTAACTAGCTCCAGTAACACAGTCAGCTCTATTTACACATTGCTAGTTGTGCCTGTCTCTTTCGGGAAGCCCATGGTTATTTCAAATAGAAGGAGCTATTTGGACACCTTAATTTAGCAATGATGAAAAAGGCACGTCTGGTTGGTATCCAGATTTCTCTGTCTCAGAGTTGATTCCTTTGGGAGTTGAGCATTTGTTATGCTTGGGAAAACTGTAAAAGGTAACAGAGAAAAAACCTGTCATTGCCTCTTTTCTCTCTCCATTCATGTGTAAACTTCCCAAACAACTAACTCTTGCTTTTGCATCAAAGAAAGCTTGACACATATGTTTCGGCAATTAACAGCAGTTAAGGGACTTTTTTTCTCCCATTTTTTTTGCTGGGAGCAAACAACAGTAGTTCCCAGACCTCTGGAAATTCCCTAAGATTGGCAGTTGCTATGCACTAGGATTTTTAGTCCTGGTTGTATTCCCATATTTGTTTTATTCACAGGGCTGTTATTTTCTGTTCTTTCTGTTTGGGGGGGGAAGTTAGGTCATTAAACTAACAAGGGGAAATTTTTTCCCCCACAACTGTCAATATTTCGAAAGGGCCCAGCTCTTTCTTCTGGTTTTCCTAACAGAGTTTGAATTCTTGACCATATTATACTTAAAATAGCTTTTGTAGTGTGTGAGTATACTTGTGTGTGTGTGTGTGAGTGTGTTTAAATATATTAAAGGCAAAGGAACACATGACATGTTTCTCTGTTACCAGATAAATAACATTAGTTTTGCAATTATAATTTTTAAAAATTCTCAAACTCTGACATAAGTACATAAAAACTGTTTTGTTGTTGTTAGGTTCTGTAGAGTCATCGCCGACTCCTAGCGACCCCATGTACAACAGAATGAAACATTGCCTGGCCCTGTGCCAGCCTCACGATCACTACTGTACCTGAGCCCATTGCTGCAGCCACTGTGTCAATCCATCTCGTTGAGGGCCTTCCCCTTTTTCGTTGACCCTCCCCTTTACCAAGTATGATATCCTTCTCCAGAGAATGTTCCCTTCTTACA
>NW_006922395.1:86630-87074 GCF_000298275.1 Orycteropus afer afer | reverse complement strand
GGACCACTGTCTGCCAACCGTATACATGTTCTTGGGTGCACTCCCCACTTCATAGACACACCTAATATTTCAGCCTGTCCACCCGTCTATCCACCCGTATACCCATGTTTGCTTTCACTGACCATGCTGTACTATATGTACAAAAGGGGTTCATCTTTGTTCTCTGTACTTCCCATGTACCTCTCTATGCCTTTCTCTTCCTCAATGCCACTACATTGATCACTCACATTTGGTACATAGTCCTTCTCTTCACCCAAATCAAAACTTAGATCTCTATCTAACAGTATTCTCTACCCTACCTTCCTACCCCTGGTAACCAACAAAGAAAATGTCCTTCCATAGATAAGCGGTTCCTTGACTTTTACAAAAAATGGACTAATACAGTATTTGTCCTTTTGTGATTGACTTATTTCACTTAGCATAATGTCCTCCAAGTTCATCCAC
>NW_006922395.1:72141-72963 GCF_000298275.1 Orycteropus afer afer | reverse complement strand
TGTATTTTATTTTATTATTGATTTAGGTATGTTGGGTCGCTCTGCTGTTTTCTTTGTGATGGTGGAATCACTATGTGGAATGTGGATATGTGTTTCTGTGTCATAAAGAGGGATTAGAGTTCAAAGCGGGAGGTTTTATGGTAATTGGCTGAATATGGTTTCTTCTATTGAATGAGTGAAGTTATTGGTGGAGAAGGTGGGAGCATAGAAGGAGAGCTTGGTGTTGCTAGAGTCACTTTCTAGGGCTTTGTGCAGGCTTTTATTGATGACGTAGTTATTTACAAGACTGCGGCTCAATCTCAGGAAAGATTCCTGTTGTTAGGGAGTCGCCCCTTTCCGACAGGCTCAGGCACACTCAAAGTCCCCTCTTCCGAGGCTCCTCGGCGTCAAAGAGCCGATCCAAGGCAAATTCCCGGGACCGCACTCAGCCTCAGCTTCCTCTCTCTCCATCCCATCTGCCCGCAGTGTTGGCACAATCCTGCCAGACCACTAATGTCTCTGGAGTTTATCTGTGATTCCGCCCACCTGCAGTGCCAAAGATGTGTGCGATTTCAGCTGTGTTGGAGTTGGGGGGTGTACGTGCTAGTACACTGTGGTCCTGATATCTGTGACAAAGATAAGCATGATGTCTCCCAGGCTGACCCAAGCCCACTCAGTAACCCACTGAGAGGGGAGGGAGCTCACTCTCCTGGCGTAACAGTGAGTTTTCTGCTTGAGTCTCAGTGGTGGTGCATTCACCCAGGTGCCTGCACCCAGGTGACTCAAATTATCGACAAAATCAGGTGCTGGAGGCAGATCCCTGGGGCTGCCCGCTGAGATATT
>NW_006922395.1:69597-70826 GCF_000298275.1 Orycteropus afer afer | reverse complement strand
ACCAGAAAGATGTCTATTTATGTTTTATTGACTATGCAAAGATACTCGACTGTATGGATCATAACACATTATGGATAACATTGGGAAGAATGGGAATTCCAAACACTTAATTGTTCTCATGAGGAACCTGTGCATAGACCAAAAGGCTGTCGTTTGAACAGAACAAAGGGATATTGCCTGGTTTAAAATCAGAGTGGGCGTATGTGAGGGTTGTATCCTTTCATCATACTTATTCAATCAATCTGTATGGTGAGCTAATAATCCAAGAAGCTGGACTATATGAAAAAGAACATGGCATCAGGATTGGAGGAAGAACAATTAACAAACTGCGATATTAAGATGACACAACCTTGCTTGCTGAAAGTGAAGAGGACTTGAAGCACTTAACTGATGAAGATAAAAAACTACAGTCTTCAGTATGGATTACACATCAACATAAAGAAAACATCATGATAAACAGAAAAAAGATTGAAGTTGTCAGGGATTTCATTTTACTTGGGTCCACAGTCAACACTCATGGAAGCAGCAGTTAGGAAATTAGATGTTGCATTGCACTGGGAAAATCATCTGCAAAAGACCTCTTTAATGTGTTAAGAAGCAAGAATGTCACTTTGAAGACTAAGGTGAGCCTGACTGAATCCATGGTATTTTCAATTGCCTCCTATACATTTGAAAGCTGAACATTGAATAAAGGAATACTGAAAGAGAATTGATGACTTTGAGTTGTGGAGTTGGCAAATACTGAAAATACCATGGACTGCCAGAAGAATGAACAAATCTGTCGTGGAAGAAGTGCAGCTAGAGCGCTTCTTGGAAGTGAAAATTTGTTTCACCTACTTTGGTCATGTTGTCAGAAGGGACCATTCCCTGGAGAAAGCTATCACAGTTGGTAAAGTAGAGGGTCAGTGAAGACGGGGAAGACCCTCAACGAGATGGATTGGTAGAGTGGCTGCTGGGATGAGTTCAAGCATAACAAAGATTGTGAGGATGGTGCAGGACTGGTAGTGTTTTGTTCATCTGTACATAGGATTGCTATGAGTTGGAGCTGATTCAATGGCATCTAACAGCCACAGCATATAGGCACAGCTTAGTATATACACATATATCTCCTTGTTCTGTCAGCTGAGAGGGCCTAAAATAAATGACACTCCAGTAGTATCCACCAGCAAACTTAGAAAACAAGATCTTGATTTCAAATACAATTCTCCAATAAAAAGAAGCAGTTTTCT
>NW_006922395.1:66274-69497 GCF_000298275.1 Orycteropus afer afer | reverse complement strand
CAACCAACCAAGCAAGCAAACAAATTAATACACCCACTCCTCATTTATTGACATGGTTAAGTTCCAAAGTCTAGGTCATTATGTGAAATTGGCATTATGCAAGAGTTGGAGGTCACACCCCATCTTCAGCACCAGTGTTCTTTCCCCTCTTGCTCACTGCCCACCAGATAGCCCCAGTACACCTAGGTATGTGTGTGAAGCAGCAGGCTTCTTTTCCTCACCACATGGTGGTTGATGGTGGTGGTTGTGGTAGTTGGGTGTTGCCCACCAACTGCTGACTCTTACCCCCTGCCCTGGGCAGGGATTCTGTTCATTCTCTGCCAAACTCAGCCCTGTGTAATCCCCTTCCCTCTCACCCCTTTCCCATCTACCCCTACTAATCTCCCTGACACCTTCAAGCCCTCACCTTGCCTCCACCCTCTCCAACCTTGTGTCACAACCCACTGTTGTCCTGCTCCCTCTATAGCTGGACAAATATGTCATGCATGAACAGCAGAAGGAGTCCTGGAACTAGTCAGTCACTGTCCCTCTTGTGGCCTGGCCATCACTGGGACCTCTGGTGCATCACTTGGGGTGACCTGCATAGGGCACAACAGCCCAGTCATGGCCCCATAGGGGATCTGGACCATTGGTGGTGCTGCCTGAGAATTTTTTCAATGTTGTCATAATTGTGAAATGTTGCATAACAAGATAATCAGTAAGTTAAATGTAGGTGTATAATCACAATGTTGGGGGCTTGTCAAAGGGACACATGAGTCTAATGAAAGAGCTCCCAGTGGCCAAAGCTGGAACAACTTGAGCAGCAAAATAAATAAAGTAATATTGGATTAAACCTAAAGTATAAAACAAATACCCATGAATCCATACTGATTTAAACAAACGATTGAATAAATAAATAAATAAGAGATAATAGAAATAGCTGTGTAGAATCCCAAGTAATTTATGTATATATTCCTCTCTCAAAGAGATGGAACATAAATCCTTACTCCTTAAGTGTGGGCTATGCATACTCACTTTCTTCTGAAGAGTACAACGTGGAGTAGGGAAAAATTAACTTTGCAATGGAGAAACCTGCCAAACACTACCTCGACCACGTGGTCAAGTTTAACGTCAACAGTGACAGGTCATGCTGATAGTATACACTTTATTTGATGTAATGAGAATGACACTTCACCTCTTTGGAAATTCTTCACCTGAATAAATAACTATAGAATAATCATGAGAAAAACATCAGACAAATTCCAATTGAGTGACATTCTACAAAATACCTGAAACAGTATTATTCAAACCTGCCAAGATCATAAAAAATAAGGGAAGCCTGAGAAATTATCACAGCCAAGAAAAGCCTAAGGAGACATGATAACTAAATACAAGTATGCATGGCTTAACGTCTGTAATATGTCCTGTGAAATAGGACGTTATGTGATTTGAACATTGTATGAACATCTGTGTCTGTAGGGTACCAGATTCCTGGGCAATCTGGCTTTGGGGCAGCTGTGTGGTGTGCACCTTGGACAGCGTCCTCTGTAGATGCCTCAGGTGAGCACTCTGCCAGGTCCTGCCTGGCTGTTGCCACCTTCTCTGCAAAGCCAGGTGCAAGGAAACCCAGTTACCCATGAGAACCTGCCCAGGAAGGGGAGAGTGAAGGCCAAGGGGACTGAAGGTGCCCAAGATAAGACTGGGGCATCCGAGGTGAATACCTTCTTATTGGCACCTTATGGGACAATACTGGGCAAAAGGCAGGGACTAGACTGGCTGAGTTTCAGGAGCCAAGGGGGCCTGGGGTTGGGAGTTTGAGCCTGGGCCTTCTTCGCCAAAGACTAGGTGGCTTCTGGGCCTGTCGCAGCAGCTAGACAGAAGTATGGCTTCAACTTCAAGATGAGGGTCTGGCATCCTGGAACTCAGACACCTGGGTGGCCCTGGTCCATGGATGCATATGTGGTTGAATCATGCCTGAGTAGACATTAAGTGATGCACACCTGTATAATACAGTATCCTGGATAGGATCCTGGAACAGAAAAAGAAATTAGGTAAAAACTAAGTAAATCTGAATAAAGTATGGATTTTAGTTAACAATAATGTTCTCATAATGGTTCATTAATGTAGAAATTATGAATTTAATATCACATGCTAGCAAATTTTTTCTGGAAATAATTTAAAAAATAACTGCAGCTGTACATCCACAGAGAACTGCCAGAAGTTCAAGCTAGATTCAGAAGAAGACACGGAATGTGGGACATTATTGCTGATGTCAGATGGATCTTGGCTGAAAGCAAAGAATACCAGAAAGATGTTTCATCAACTATGTGAAGGTTTCTGTCTGTGTAGTTCATAACAATTATGGATAATGTTGCAAATAATAGGAATTATGGAACACTTAGGTGTGTTCATGTGGAATCTGTACATAGACCAAGAGGCAGTCGCTTGAACAGAGCGAGGAAATACTGCATAGTTCAAAACTGGAAAGAGTATCTGGGTTATATCCTTCCACCCTACTTATTCAATCTGTATGTTGAACAAATAGTCTAACAAGTCAGATGATATGAAGAAGAATGCAGTATCAGCACTGGAAGAAAAGTCATCAACAACCTGCAAAATCCAGATGACACAACCTTGTTTGCCAAAATGAAGATGACTTGAAGCACTTACTGGTGAAGATCAAAGACTACAGCTTTCAGTATGGATTACACCTGAACACAGAAAAAAACAGAAATCCTCACAAATGGACCAATAACCAATATTGTGATAAATGGAGAAAAAAATGAAACTGTTAATGATTCATTCTATTTGGATTAACACTCAAATGATGTTGGATTGGGCAAATCTGCTCCCCAGTGCTGCTTTAAAGACCTCTTTAAATTGGTAAAAAGCAAAGACATCACTTTGAGAACTAAGGTACACTTACTCAAACCATTGTCTTTTCAATTGCCTCAGATGCATGTAAAAGCTGGACAATGAAAAAAGAAGAAAGAAGAAGAATTGATATATTTGAATTGTAGCCTTTGTGAAGAATACTAAATATACCATGGACTAGCAGAAGAAGGAATAAATCAGTAGTAGAAGACATACAACCAGAATGCTCCTTAGAAGCAAGGATGGCATGACTTTGTTTTGCTTAATTTGAACACATTATCAAGAAAAACAATCACCATAAAAGGACATCTATGCGGAGGCGGGGCAAGATGGCGGACTAGGCAGAAGGATTGCACAGACCCTCTTCAAC
>NW_006922395.1:53845-59255 GCF_000298275.1 Orycteropus afer afer | reverse complement strand
TTCCTTAAAACCAAGAAGGGCTAGACTTTGTCTTTTGTATTTTGGTCATGTTATTAGAAGGGACTAGTTCCTAGAGAAAGATATGCTTGCTAAAGTAGAGAGTCAGTAAAAATGAGAGAAACCTTCAATAAAATGGGTTGACACAACAGTGGACTCAAACATATCAAAAATCATGAGGATGGTGCAGAACCAGGCAATATTATGTTCTGTTATACACAAGATTGCTGTAAATCAGAGCCAAGTGGGAGGCAACTAACAACAATAACAATTAGGGCAAATGTACCTTTTAAACAAGAAGCTAATAATCTTTTGTGGGAAGAGCTCAGACTTTGAAATGACACACACTTGGCTGTACTCTTGGTTCTACCTCTTACTTGTTTACATATTTTATAGAGATGTTTTGAGGAAGTCACTTAAAATTCTCTGAAACCCAGTAACCCTTTTTGTAAATGGAAGCAATCTTATCTATCTGAATTATTGTAAAGATTAAATGAAATTATAAACTTAGAATATTTGGGCATAGTAGGAGCTCAATAAATGCCAGATTTTTGTTTCTGGGTACAGCATGCCATTCCAAGCATATCCTCTCTAGGATCAGAGTGTCTTGAATCTATATCCTGCCTTCATACCCGTTTGACCTGAATATGGCTAATTGTCAGTTTCCTCATCTGTAGAATGAGCCTAATAGTAACTAAAATGCATGATGAGTGGGAGGATTAAACATATAAGACTAGAATATATTGTTGTTGTTGTTGTTATGTGCCATTGAGCCGGACCTGACTCATAGCGACCTCTCCTTGGGTTTCCGAGGCAGTATCACTGCAGAAGTAGATTGCCCCATCTTCCTTCCGAGGAGTGGCTGGTGGGTTTGAACCACCAGCCTTATGGTTAGCAGTCAAGTGCCTTAGGCACTATGCTACCAGAGCTCCTAGAATATAGTAGTTACTCGATAAATTTCATTCTTTTCTTAATATTATTATTAGCTTTATTATCATTAGTACATTATTAGCCACCTGTGAAACAATAAAGACAACAGCCTTGGAGAATACCAAGGGTCCCCAGATTACAGTGAGTGGTAGCTTCACTCCTTAATCCACCTCTTTCCTCTATATTAATAACTAAACATCTGCCAATATAATGGGGGAAATATGCAAGCAAAAATGGTAAGTATTCTCCACGACAGCTGAGGACATCTGGGTGTTCCATCAAAATTTGACCTCAAACTCTTGGAGTCTGACCTGAAAACAGAAAAATGCAAAATTTAGATTAGATGAATAATTGTACGCTTGTTTTTAAAGAATTCCAGGCTTAACAAACAACTATTGCAAACAGTCTAATCATCAGAGTCTGTTTCATTTGTTTCTCATACAAGAGAAAGATGTTTGAAGCAACAGTTCCTTTTTAAAAATATGTTCTCTCCTCCTAAAAGAAAACCCAGAAACTACCTATTTATTTACTTTCAATGTACAGAGAAATCATAGCTGAGAGTGGAAACCTAAGCTAACTTTCTCTTCACCTCAACTAAAATGAGATGAACAATAGTTGAATGATGGATATGAACTGGTTTGTTCATTATTGATCTTGCCCTTCCATTTTTATAACTGATTAATGCAATTTCACCCTAACTTTAATCCCTAATTAAATGGAAAAGCATAAATTTCCAGTCAAAATATAAATAAGTGAGAAAGTGAATAATTCATTTTTCCTGGTCAGCTCTGTTAGCAAATTAGAGTGGTTTTTTAAAATATATTAATACTTGAATAATAATAACAATAACAATAATAAAAACAGGAAATGTAATCCCTTCTATAATGCTAATCATAGTGGAGTCCACACTGGATTTCACTTGTTTCAATCCTCCACATTGCACACAGTGGCTCTGGTGGTTCCTTTAAAATTTATGATAATTAAATTCCATCATCAAGTTAGCTGAGCTTGCCCCTGCATTCCATGAATGCTCTTGGGTATGGAAAGAAGTGAGGTCTGTTAAATATAGAAGCCCAGCATGGAGATAAATATGCAATTCTCCAACTCTCATTTATTTTAAGAGCCTGAACTGGGCTGGGTTTGGCTAAGTCAGATTACCAAAAAATAAAAAATAAAAAGTCTTCATTTAACTGTCTTCCTTTATTTATTTATAAAAGTCATACTTGTCCACTCAATGACAGAGCTGTGTTAGGCTTCCTTCCGGACTCTCCCAGAGCTACCCACCAGCTCTTCCTCAGCCCCAAGCAAATCCTTCTGTACCATCTCTTCTTTTGCTGATTCTTTTTTATGAAGCACAAATGATGCCCTACATCATGCTGCAAACATTTGAACCAAGGAGCCCTTAGAGCCAAATTTCCATACTTGTAGGAGCATTTCACATCAGAACAATGCATCTCTAAGACTTTTGTGGAATTCAATAGGTCTGTTTGTCAATTCTTCACCAGGAGAGAGGAGAATGGGTGTGATGGTAGCTATGGTAGAGAGGAGAGGAAGAAGGACAATTACTGGTAATACACCTAGTCATATGTTCCTCAAAATATAACCCTCACTCATCTATAGCAGAATCATCTGTGGCTCTGGTTTAAAAGGCAGATACTCACTACAGACAGACCCACCACATCAGAAGTACCAGCTGTGGGCCCCAAGAATCTCCATTTTAACCAAATCTGCAAGAGATTTTAATGCACGTGAACATTTGAAAAGTGTTATCTCAAAGGTTGGCATGTTATTCATATTTAATTACCAACAGCCCATGATGTCTTAAGGAGTATGTCGTTAGTATTTAAAACTTAATGCTGTTACATTATTCTTGGGAAACTAGCTATGATTTAGAAAAGAAAATGAGCTAATAAGACAGATGTAATGAAAAAGTATGTTAGTTAATATCAAAGCTAAAACATTTTAGCCTTTTAAACAAAGATAATAAAAATGGGTTTCATCTCCAACTACAGGTGTGACTTTCCCTGACTTCTGAGTCTCTCACTGTGTTTTCCATTCCCTGAACCCATTGCTTAAGAAAATTGCACCACACCACTTAACCTGGATCATTTCCTGGCTTTTCTGTGATCATTTACCATAGTTTGAAGTTCTGGCCCCAACTTTCAGATTTATTCTATATCAATTCATCCATTTACTCTGTCATTCATTCATTTATTGAATTTAGTAAGGCCTTGCTATGGTCTGAGCCCTCTATTAAGTGGTAGTAAACAGAAGTGAATCAAATAGATGTACTTCTTGCCTTTATGGAGCTCATAGCCTCATGTGGAGATAGTAAATCAGTAAACTGATATGTAATCATAAATCATGAAGTAGTAATAAGGATACCAGGAAATCTTCACTGTAATATTGATATTTTAGCAAGTTTCTGAAGCATGCAGATGAGTACCCATGCAAACAGCCAGAGGGAAGGATACCCGCTAGAAGGACAAGTATACAAAAATTTCTAAA
The DNA here is from genome assembly GCF_000298275.1 of Orycteropus afer afer. Classification (NCBI taxonomy): domain Eukaryota; kingdom Metazoa; phylum Chordata; class Mammalia; order Tubulidentata; family Orycteropodidae; genus Orycteropus; species Orycteropus afer. The sequence continues at coordinate 55,820 of NW_006922395.1, read as the reverse complement.
GAGAAAAGAACCTTGAACTGAAAGTGCAGTGGAATACTGTGATGTGCCACCTAGATCTCCCTTCAGTGAAGGACTTGTGGCCCTAGCTTCTGGAAGTGCTAAGGGCAGGCAGCTTTCAGGGTCAGCTCCTTCCATGGCTGCCTCACTCAGCCACAGAGAACCATCTGGCCAATATCACATCCTTCCCAAGATACATATCACAGACAGTGATTGATCCATGTGGGAGTAAAAGGTCCATATATCTCATTTAAAAGCCATTGAAAAGGTATTCTAGCTCCAGAGTTACCAGTATGGTCAGTAGGGTGTGCCACTGGGCTGGCATTACAGCCCAAGTTTGTCCCATGCTCACTTCACTTCCTTCTCCTCCCTTCACAGACGTTTTTCCCAAGGGTGCTCTCTAACAAACATCTGAAAATCATGCATATTAAACTCCATCTCAGAGTCTGCTTCTTGATAAATTAAAATTACCACACCCACTGCAGCCAGACCAGAATAACTTAAAGTGAATTAAGAGCAATAATTAGAGGCTTGATGATGTCAGTCTTGGTACATGGTGTTTGCGTTTATTCTTAGTGTAAAGGAGGCCATTGAAAGTATTTGCCTTGTTCTAATCATGAGAAAACATCAGAAAAATCCAAACTGACATTTGACAAAATAACTGATTAATAGTCTTCAACATGTCAAAATCATGAAAGATAAGGAAAGAATGAGAAACTTCTATAGATGGGGAGAGACTAAGCAGAAACAACAACTGAATGCAATGTGGGATCTTGGATAGGATGTTGGAACAGAAGAAAGGATATTATTGGAAAAACTGCTGAAATGATAATAAGGTCTGTAGTTTAGTAAAATAGTATTGTATCAATGTAAATTTCTTTGTTTCAGTAAGTGTACTATGGTTATGTAAGATGTTAACATTAGTGAAACCTGAATGAGGGGTATAAGGTAGCTCTCCGTACTATTTTTGAAACTTTTCTCTAAGATTAGTTCAGATTAAAAAAAAAACAAAAAACATTAAACAAAAGTCATCCAAGCTGCTATGTGGAGAAAGGGCTGAAGGGAGAGCAAAAGTGAAAGTGGACTAATTAGAAAATTATTACAATAGTCCTGGTGACAGATGATGGCAGCAGCTTGGACCAAAAACATTCTGACAGAGGAGATGGAAAAATGGGTAAGGATCTAAGATATACAATAATCTTTTAACAAGATTTTTTTTATGGTTGTTGTTAAGCATGATTTATACATATGGAGAAACTGAATTTGGGAGAGTGAAGGAGAGGAAGGAATCAGGAATGAAATCCCATTTCTAGTCTGAGTAACTGGAGGTAAGATAGGAACAGTGGAGGAGCAAGAGGTTGTAAGTGAATGTTAGGATGGGACTTTTCTTCAATTCGAACTAAGACATTATAGGATATATTTCAGGTATCAGAGTGAGCATGAGGCAAACCTACCCTTGAAGGTTTTCAAAAGCAATTGTCTGGAAAAGAGTTCCAAAACTCTTGGATTTATTAGCTGAACAAAGAAATAAGAAAGGATTGGTGTAGAGTTCCAGCAAAATGGCAGAATAGTCAGACAACCTACACAGACCCTCCCCAATAAAGCAGTGAGAAACCAATTGAAACCGTCACAAAAGACAATCCTCGAAATGCAACGTTTGAAGGCAAGGATAAAGAAGGAGATTGAATATCAACTAGTAGAAGAACCTGAATGAAAACAGTGAGTAAGGAGACAAACGGAGCTGCAGATTGCTGGCTATCCTAAGAGCACAGCCATTTTTAATATTTCCTGGTAGTAATTTAAGAATCAGCTCTGCTCACTAAGAACTGTATGGGCAAGGACTGCACTGGTGCCTGACAACCATAAAGGAAAACAGTGAGAAGGAGACAAACAGAACTGTGAACTGCCAGCAGCTCAGGGCACAGCCATGTTGAATATTCTCAAGTGGAGGCAGGACCATTTTGAATATGTTGTTGTT
>NW_006922395.1:52014-53559 GCF_000298275.1 Orycteropus afer afer | reverse complement strand
TTAGCCATTATGCTACCAGAGCTCCTATTTTGATATATGCAAGTGGTATTCTTACCTGGACATTGACATAGGAGTGAGCTCTGCTTGCCAAGGACAGCACAGTCAGCTGCACTGCAGGCTGACAACTGGAAAGGTGCGATATTCTCATTTTAACTTTTATACCCTACACACTCTTGGTGAACAGAGAAGTGGTCATCCCCCACCTCCACCCACCTTCTTGGCCAGCAGGAATTCCATTCTGGGCTATGCCCTGACAGAGCCTGGATGTTGTGCCCTGCCCCCAACATTTTGTTTTTGATTGTTTTTAAATTATTCTTTTTATCTTCCTCCTCCTTCCCCCTTTTCTTTCTCTTTCCTAACCCTGGTTCTTTTTCTCCCCCTCTCTACTTTTTTCTTTCTTTACTTGGTTCCCCTTTTTTTCTTTCTTTTCATTCTTCCCATCCCTTGTTTTTTCTCTGAAGCTTTCCCATTTTTTCTTTATTATTCTTTTACTCTTGCTCTTTTCTCTTATTTCTCCTTCCCCAGATATTGCAGCTTTTCCCCCCCAATTTTCTCATTATCTTTCTTTTATCCTTTTAAAATATATTTTGAAAATTTTTCTTCTCACTTATTGCATATTTTTTCTGATTGCTCCTGATTGTTTATGCATTTTGATCTTTTGTTCTCTTGTTTTAATTTAATTTAATTTTTTGGTGGTTTAAACATTTTTCCCCCTAACTGAGTGGAAGACAGCAACTGTTCCAACCCAACCCAATTATACCTGCACCTCCTGCAGCCCCATCCACTGAGTGAGTGTGACCACTGCTTTAGCACCAACTGACCCATGATAGACGGTGGTCATTACCAGCTCAAATCACCCTCAATTGCTCCTTACTAACAGCTAACAGAGATCTGTGCACACACTTTCATTTTCTAGCACACCCACCAGGAGACAAATGGTGAGTGCCTAAGTGCTAACAACTAGCAAATAAAGGAGTACAGTGCCCTGCTCACACAGATGTGTCAAAACAAAATGTTGTTGTTGTTGTTATGTGCGGTTGAGTCAGACCTGACTCAGAGTGACCCCTCCATGGGTTTCCAAGGCAGTATCACTATGGAAGTACATTGCCCAACCTTCCTTCCAAGGAGTGGCTTGTGGGTTTGAACAGCCAGCTGTCTGGTTAGCAGTCAAGTGCCTTAGGCACTACTCTACCAGAGCTCCTTCAAAAAAAAAATAAAGGAAAAAACATCTTGGGAGAATCACACCAACATACAACCACAAATTATACATAAATACAACACCACCACAATATCTCAGAGACAATAGACTGTCACAGTCCACACAAGGAAACAAGATAAAGTAGTAGAAACATAGGACCCGGATACAAACCCAGAAAACATCCCTGAGGAAGAAGCAGCATTGGAACTCCCTGATGAAGAATTCAAAAGAATTATATTTGGGTAAATTCAATGGATTGAGAAATAGATCAAGGAAAAGACTGACAAAATTAAGGAAAACACAAAAACTCTAGAACAATTTAGGAAAACAATATAAGAACAAATAGA
>NW_006922395.1:49799-51002 GCF_000298275.1 Orycteropus afer afer | reverse complement strand
AACAATAAACCTTCATATCAAAATAAAAAAGAGAACAAGCATAAATATTTAGCAAATACTAAAACAATAGGAATGAAGGAGATAATATGATTCATAAATAAAATGAGCTGAGCACAGAAAATTATACGGAACAAAGAAATTAGCAACACAGTGAAAAAAGACATAACAAACTGACAGCAATAAATTCATACTTGTCAATAATTACACTGAATGTCAATGGATTAAATGTACCACTCAAGAGACGGAGAGTTGCAGACTGGATAAGAAAACATGATCCATCAATATACCATCTACAAGAGACTTATCTTAAGCACAAAGACAAAAATAGACTAAAAATCAAAGGTTGAAAAAAGATAAACCAAGCGAATGGCAACCAAAAAAGGTCAAGAGCAGCAATATTAATTTCTGATAGAATAGATTTTAAAGGATCAGTTGAATAAGAGGACATAACCGTAATAAGTATCTACACATCCAATGAAAGCACCCCAAAATACACAAATTAGACTTTAATAGAATTGAAAAGACAAATAGATAACTCCACAGTCATAGTAGGAGACTTTATTACACCACTTTCAGAAAGACATAGAACAACTGGAACAAAGCCCAACAAAGACAGAAGAAACAATACAACCAACCAACTTGACCTCACAGACATTTTCAGAACACTTCACGCAACAACAGCAAAATATACATTCTTTTTCAGCACACAGGCTATACCATACCTTAGGCCACAAAGCAAGCCTCAATAAATTTTAAAACATTGAAATATTGCAAAACATTTTCTCGGATCAAAATGCTATAAAATTAGAAATCAACACTAGAAAGACCAATGGAAATAGAACAAATGAATGGAAACTGAATAACACCCTCCTTGAAAATGACTGGGTCAAAGAAGAAATAAAAAATGAAATAAAAAAATTCCTTCAATCAAATGAAAATGAAAACGCAGCATACCAAAATCATTGGGACACAGCAAAAGCAGTGATCAGAGGCCAAACTATAGCAATAAATGCACACATCAAAAAAGAAGAAAGAGCCAAAATCAGCACCTTAACCCAGCATCTCCAACAATTAGAAAAAGAGCAGCAATAAAAGACTACAGTCACCAGAAGAACAGAAATAATAAAGATTTGAGCAGAAATAAATGAAACCGAAAATAGAAAGACAATAGAAAAAAATCAACACTACAAGTTTATTACTTGA
>NW_006922395.1:48030-49194 GCF_000298275.1 Orycteropus afer afer | reverse complement strand
TGTCCTGTAGTGGCTTACGTATTGCTGTGAGGCTGGAGACTATGCCACTGTGTTGCAAAATGCCAACAAGGTTACTCATGGTGGATAGATTTCAGTGGAGTTTCCAGGCTTAGACAGACTTGGAAGAAGGAAGAGGCCTTCTACTTCTCAAAAATTGGCCAGAGAAACCTTATGAATAGCAATAAAACACTGTCTGATATATCACCAGAAAACTTTATGAACAGCCCTGAAACATTGTCTGGCATAGTGCCAGAAGATGAGCCCCTCAGGTTGGAAAGCACTCAAACTTTGGGGAAGAGCTGACTCCTCAGAGTAGATAAGATCTTAGTGATATGGATAAAGTAAAGCTTTTGGGATTTCAATTGTCTGATGTGGCATGACTCAAATGAGCAGAAACAGATGCAAACATCCAATAATAATTAGAACATGGAATGTACAAAATATGAATCTAGAAAAACTGGAAGTTATCAAAATGAAATGGAACACATAAAGATTGATATCCTAGGCATTAGTGAGCTAAAATGGACTGTTATGGGCCACTTTGAATCAGACAACCATATGATCTACTATGCTGTAAACAACAAATTGAAGAGGAATGGTGTGGCATTCATCATCACAAAGACTGTTTCAAGATCCGTCCTGAAGTACAATGCTGTCAATGATAGGATAATGTCCATACACCTACAAGGAAGGCTAGTTAATACTACTATTATCCAAATTTACTCACCAACCACCAAAGCCAAAGATAAGGATATTGAAGATTTCTACCAACTTCTGCAGTCTGAAATTGATTGAACATGCAATCAAGATGTGCTGATTATCACTGGTGACTGGAATGCAAAAGATGGAAACGAAGAGTCACCAGTAGTTGGAAAATATGGTCTTGGAGATAGAAATAATGCTGGAGATGGCATGATAATATTTTGCAAGACCAACAACTTATTCATTGCAAATACATTTTTTCAACAACATAAGCAATGACTATACACATGGACTCCACCAGATGGAATTCACAGGAATCAGATTGACTACATCTGTGGAAAGAGGTGATGGAGAAATTCAGTATCTTTGGCCAAAATAAAGCAAGGAACTGATTGTGGAACAGACCATCAATTGCTAATATCTCATTCAAGTTGAAGTTGAAGACAATTAAAACAAGTCCAT
>NW_006922395.1:45689-47104 GCF_000298275.1 Orycteropus afer afer | reverse complement strand
ATCTTACTGAAGATAATTCAAAAACAGTTGTAGTAGTATATTGACAAAGAGCTTCCAGAAATATAAGCTGGATTCAGAAGAGGACATGGATTGAGGGATAACATTGCTGATGTCAGATGGATCTTGGCTGAAAGCAAAAAATCCCAGAAAAAATGTTTACTTATGTTTTATTGACTATGCAAAAGCATTCGATTGTGTAGATTATGGCAAATTATGGATAACATTGAGAAGAATGGGAATTCCAGAGCACTTGATTATACTTATGAGGAACCTGTACATAGATCAGGAGGCTGTTGTTCAAACAGAACAAGGGGATACTGCATGGTTCAAAATTAAGAAGAGAGTGTATCAGGGTTGTATCCTTTCACCATACTTATTCAATTTGTATGTTGAGCAAGTAATCCGAGAAGCTGGATTATATGAAGAATAACATGGCATCAGGACTGGAGGAAGACTCATTAACAACCTGCAATACGTAGATGACACAACTTTGCTTGCTGAAAGTGAGGATGACTAGAAGCACTTACTGATGAAGATTAAAGACTACAGTCTGCAGTATGGATTACTCCTCAATATAAAGAAAACAAAAATCCTCACAACTGGACTAATAAGCAGCATCATGATAAATGGAGAAAAGATTGAAATAGTCAAGAATTTCATATCACTTGGTTCTACAATCAACACCAATGGAAGCAGCAGTCAAGACATCAGACGAAATATTGCATTGGGCAAATCTGCTGCAAAGGACCTCTTTCAAGTGATGAGGAGCAAGGATGTCTCCTTGAAGACTAAGGTGCACCTAACCTAAGCCATGGTATTTTTAATCACCTCTTAAGCATGTGATACCTGGACAATGAATAAAGAAGACTGAAGAAGAGTTGATGTTTCTGAGTTGTGGTGTTGGAGAAGAATGCTAAGAGTACCATGGTCTGCTAAAAGGGGCTAACAAATCTGTTCTGGAGGAAGTGAAGCCAGAATGCTCCTTGGAAGCGAGAGTAGCAAGACACCATCTCATCTACTTTGGTCATGTTGTCAGAAGGAACCATTCCCTGGAGAAGGATATCATGCTTGGTAAAGTGGAGGGTTGACAAAGAATAGGAAGACCCTCAGCAAGATGGATAGACACAGTGACTGCAATGATGGGCTCAGGTATAGCCAAGATCATGAGGCTGGTGCAGAACTGGGCAGTGTTTCATTCTGTTGTGCGTAGGGTCACTATGAGTCAGAGATGACTTGGCGGCACCTAAGAACAACAGCAACATGAAGAACTGTACTCCAACAAATTTGAAAACTTAGAAGAAATGGACAGATTTCTAGAAACACACTACTTACCTAAACTAACACAGACTGAGGTAGATATCTTGATTGGACCTATAACAAAAGAAGAAATTGAACAGTTGATAAAAAAAAAATTG
>NW_006922395.1:42216-45234 GCF_000298275.1 Orycteropus afer afer | reverse complement strand
GAGGCTGGCAGTTCAAACCCACCAGCCACTCCTCGGAAGGAAGATTGGGCAATCTACTTCTGTAGTGATACTGCCTTGGAAACCCAAATAACAACAACAACAACAACAACATATCAATAGATGTAGAAATGGCATTTGATAAAATCCAAAACCAATTCCTGATTAAAAAGAAAAAACTGTCAGAAAAACAAGAAAAGAAGGGAAATTCCTCAACATAATAAAGGGTATACATGCAAAATGAAAGGCCAACATTATTCTCAATGGAGAGAGAATGAAACTATTCCCCTTGTGAACAGGAGCCAGCAAGGAAGCCCTCTATCTCTACTCATTATTCAACATTTTATTGGAAGTCCTAGCAAGGGCAATGAGGAAAGAAAGAGAAATCAAGGGCATCCAAATTGGTAAGGGAGACATAAAACTATCCCTATTTGCAGATGATATGATCTTATATATAGAAAACCCAAGAGACTCAGCAAGAAAACTACTGGAACTTATTGAAAGATTTACTATAGAGGCAGGATACAAGATCAACATGCAATAATCAGCAGATTGCTCTACATCAGCAAAGAGGTCTCTGAAAAGGAAGTAAGGAAACCAATACCATTTACAATAGCTATCAAAAAGATAAAATACTTGGGAATTAATCTTACCAGGAACACAAAAGACCTATACAAAGAAAACTACAAAACATTACTTCAAGAAACTGTAAGAGATCTACATAAATGGAAGAACATACCATTCTCATGGATAGGAAGATTGAACATTGTGAAAATGTCAATACTACCCAAAGCAATCTATACATTCAATGCAATCCCAATCCAGATTCCATCAGCATTTTTTAAAGAGATGGAAAAATCAATCACTAATTTTATATGGAAAGGAAAGAGACCTCGGATAGTCAAAGCCCTACTGAAGAAGTACAAAGTAGGAGCTCTCACACTTCCAGATATCAAAACCTACTATACAGCCATAGTAATCAAAACAGCCTGGTACTGGTACAATGACAGACATATAGACATAGACACATATGGAACATAATTAAGAACCCAAACACAGATCCATCAATGGATGGTCAGTTGATCTTTGCCTAAGCCTGAAGTCGATTCAATGAGGAAGAGATAGGCTGTTTCACAAATGGTGCTGGCAAAACTGGATATCCATTTACAGAAAAATGAAACAAGATTCATACCTCACTCTATACACAAAAACTAACTCCAGATGGATCAAAGACTTAAATGTGAAAATTAAAACTATAAAGTTCATCAAAGAAAAAAATAGGAGTAAACTTAGGGGCCCTGATTTATGGCATAAATAGACCATCAAGCATAACCCAAGATGCACAAACAGGAGAAGATAAACTAGACAAATTGGACCTACTAAAACTTAAATTCTTATGTGCATCTAAAGACTTCTCCAAAGGAATAAAAAGAGAACCCACAGAATGGGAAAAATATTCAGCAATGTTATATCAGACAAAGGACTTATCTTTAACATTTATAGAAAACTCCAACACCTCAACATCAAAAAAGACAATCCAAATTAAAAAAACAAGGCAGAAGACATGAACAGACACTTCACCAAAGAAGATATTCAGGCAGCCAACAAACACATGATAAAATATTCATGCTCTTTAGCCATTCTAACTCACTGCCACGGAGTCATTCCCGACTCATAGCTACCTCTCCTTGGGTTTCCGAGGTGGTATCTCCTTCCGAGGAGTGGCTGGTGGGTTTGAACCACCAGCCTTTTGGTTCCATTCAAATGCGTTGGACACTACGCCACCAGATCTCCCATCAAAGAAACAATAAGATACCATCTCCCCCCAGCATTAATAGCAAAGTTCAACAAGACAGAAAATAACAAATGCTGGGGAGGATGTGAGGAGCTTGGGACTCTCATACACTGCTGGTGGAACTGTAAATGATACAACCAGTGTGGAAATCGGTATGAAGATTCCTTAAAAAGTTGGAAATATAAATACCAATTTATCCAGCAATCCCATTACTAGGTATATATCCTAAAGAAGTGAGAGGCAGGACACGAATAGATACTTGCACACCCATGTTCATCGTAGCACAATAATATATCTACAATAGCAAAGACAGGGAAAGAACCTAAGTGCCCATCAATGGAGGAATGGATAACCAAACTCTGGTACATATATTCACCGGAATACTATGCAACACTAAAGAATACAGTAGAATACACAAAGCACTACATGATGTGGATAAACTTGGAGGACATTATACTGAGTGAAAACAGTCAATTGCAGAAGGATAGATATTGTATTAGCCCACTACTGTAAAAATTCAAGGAAAGGTTTACAGACAGAAGGAAAATTTCTTTGTTGGTAACCAGGGATTGGAGGAAGTTTCTAGATACGTTGGGGGTGGGGGAAGAATGCTATAGAAGAGCAGGAAAGAGGGGGCAACAGATTTAAAAGAATGCATGAAATTGCACAACACTAAAATTCAGTCTTCTAATCCCCTTACTGGAAGGAAGGTTGGACAATCTACTTCCATAGTGATACCGCCTCGGAAACCCAAGGAGGGGTGGTTATGAGTTAGATTCAACTTGTCAGCAGTGGGTTTAGTCCCCTTACAATGGTACTTGTTCCAGTTGGAACTTCCTACCCCTTGTCACTCATCCCCATCCATCTCCATCCTATCTGGGTCTGCAAAAGCAGCTTGTAGAAGGGGATTTGAGTCAGAGGAAAAGAAGCCAACCATGTCAAGTATGGGTAGCATAATAAAATTCCAATTCTTGGAGTTCAGGCCAATTCCAACACAATAGCCTCTCCAGGATCAACCCGCCTTTTTCCCCAGGCTACAGTCAAACCCCAGACCTCAGTGTACATTAGTTTTCTCAGACAAGAATTAGGGACTAGGGAAGCAGAAAACATATTTCAACCTTTCCTACTGCAGGCTTATCGTCTGAAGCAGGAATAAATTGAAAGAGGGAGATGGTTTAATGCTAAGTCAAGTTTGGAGTTTGGACTCTTTTTTTTTTTTTTTTTTA
>NW_006922395.1:3717-8198 GCF_000298275.1 Orycteropus afer afer | reverse complement strand
CCTAAAAAAAAAAAAAAAGAAAAGAAATCAAACTATGTATTGGGCTAGCAAATCTACTGCAAAAGGCCTCTTTAAAATGTTTAAGAGCAAAATGTCACTTTGATGACTAAGGTCTACCTGACCTAAGCCATGGTATTTTCAATAGCCTCATATATATGTGACAGTTTGACAGCAAATATGGAAGACCACAGAAGAGCTGACAGATTTGAATTGTGGCTTTGGTGAAAAATAGTGAATGTGTCATGGAGTGCTAGAAGAATGACCAAATTTGTCTCAAAAGTACAGCCAGAATGGTCCTTAGAACCAGGAATGGCCAGGCTTCATCTCTCACACTTTGGTCATGTTGTCAGAAGGGACCAGTCCCTGGAGAAGGATATCATGCTGTGTAAAGTAGAGGGTCAGCAAAAAAAGGGGAAGATCCTCAAAGAAATGGATTTATACAGTGGTTGTGATGATGGGCTCAAGCATAGCAATGATTGTGAGGATGGTGCAGGACCAGATCGTGCTTTGTTTTGTTGTACATAGAGCTGCTATGAGTTGAAACTGACTCACTGGCACCTAACAACAACATAGAGTTGTTATGAATTGGAGTTGACTCAATGACAGTTAGTTTCATTTGATTTGGTTGAAGGACTTTCCACACATAAGTAAAATTTTGATGAAGATAATTTAAAATAGGTTGCAGCAGTATGTTGACAGGAAACTGCCAGAAATTCAACCTGGATTCAGAAGAGGATGTGAAATGAGGAATATCATTGCTTATGTCAGATGGATTCACTGAAAGCAGAGAATACCAGAATGATGAGCTCAAACATAGCAACAATTGTGAGGATGGCACAACACTGAGCATTGTTTCATTCTGTTGTACATAGGGTTACTATGAGTCAGAACCAATGGCATCTAACAGCAACAACCACTGAAAGTGCAGGCCCAAAATAAATATCAGTGTCTCCTTTGTTTTAACACATACAGCCCCTATTCCTGTCTCTTTTATGGGTTACTTTACTTCTTTTCTTATTTCAAACTACATCAAATGCCTATAGAATGAAAGAAAGGAGCTCTGGTGAATAGTTGCTGGTGGCACTTGGCTGTTAACCTAAAGGTCAGAGGTTCAAAACTCATCAGAAGCTCTGCAGGAGAAAAGATCTGGAGATCTGCTTCCATAAAGATTATAGCCTAGGAAAGTCTGTAGGGTAATTCTGTTCTGTCATATAGGGTAGCTTTGAGTCAGAACTGACTTGATGGCACATAACACCAAGAGACAGGTGAAACAAATGAACTCTTGAGGTATAGTGCATTTGGTTGCTAACCAAAAGGTGGATAATTTGAATCCACCAGCTCTTCAGCAGAAGAAAGATGAGGCAGTCTACTTCTGTAAAGATTTACAGTCTTGGAAACCCTATGGGGCATCTTTGTTCTATAGGCCCAGAAGTGTTGCCATGAGTTGGAATTGACTTGATGTCAGTTGGGTTCTTTAGTGGATGCCTCTTAAAAAATTTAACCAGAGATTTCTTGGAGACATTTCTGCAATGAAGCATGCTTCTGGAAATATCACTAGAGGAATGACCTTAGGACTCAGAATTCTGTCCTTGTGAGTAGCATCTTGGTGTATCTAAGTTGAAGGGGCCACACATTCACAAAACCAACAAATAGGCCTAGTACATAAAATTAACGCTGATTTAAGACCTCAGATTTAAATTCAACTCTTCCTTTTTGCCTTCCATAAATATTTGTTGAGCACCTACTATGTGCCAAGCACTGCATTAGGTGTTGAAGATAGAAGGCTAAATAAGAAAGTCCCTGGCCAAATATTCATAGTCTCAAATAATGCTTTAGGAGATGCTTTATAATGAAAGACAAAGCAAAAAGCAAGCTATGTTTGTTGCACGTGAATGAGTAGTTGAAGAAATAAAGTCTTTCTTTCTTAAACAGGATCCTACTTCTCCTGAGAACTTTGAAGAAGAATCTGAAACTTAAAGAAACAGGTCTTGGTCACTATAATGCCATGCTCAGTTACCAGGCCATCTGTGCCTACCCTACCAGATGGAAGATAAACAGTGAGAACACCAGGCTCCTCCAAAAGGATATGGAAGAACATCCAGAATGAGATGTTGGCAGCAGTCTTGGTGACACATGCCAAAAGAATATTACATATAAATAGCATTGTTTTTAGCAACTCCTTACACATGAGGAGCCCTATCCTAAGGTTCTAATTTAAGAAGCTTGAAATACAGACATTTTACACAGACTTAAGCAATGGTTACTAGAGATAAAAGTGTAATAGAACCCTGCATTATGAGTCAATTTGCAACTTAAAACTGAATTGTGAAGCCATCATGTGACCCCTCTGTTAAGAAGAAACTCTAGATCTATAGAGAGCTGGGGATGGCCCTGATGATGGTTTAAAGAAAGTTCTCACTTGAAGTCACAGAAGCTCTAAGGAAGAATGGATGAGCAATCAGAACCATATAGGGTTACTGAGATCCAAAATGTTAGGAGAGGTGCATAGGGCTGGCACAATCAAAGGGGACAGAGACAGATCATGGGAGTGCTGGAATTCAGGGAAACAACATGAAAGCTAAGGAGGATGGCCCAAGACATTGACCAGGAATAGTTGCTGTTGGTCATTGATAGCAGTTATGATCTGCAGGAGTCTGGAATTATAGGATCAGAAACTTATTGGACTAGATGCTTACTGGGTAAAGTGATCTTATGAGAGACACAATCAAAATGCCTATTTACAAACAACAGTAATATAAAGAGTGTGGTAGTGGGGGAAGATCAGATATTGATTAGTGGAATAGAATGGAAAATCCAGAAATACATCTTCCATTCTATTATGAAGGAGAACCTATTATAACGGAGACATTCAAACATTGCATTTGGGATAAGTGGTTGGCAATTGTAAAAAAAATAATAATTGAGAGCTGCACTTCACAGAGTCTACCAAAATAAATTACAAATAGATCAACAAATTAAGTAGGAACATAGACTTGAATATTTTATAGGTTTCTGGAGGAGGAATAAATTAAAAATTTAAAAAACAGTGGAAGAAATTACAAAAGATAGATTCAGAAAAAAAATCAAACACATCATTTTGATAAACACAGTTAAATGGCAAGCAACATAGCAGAGAGAATATTTCAGGTAATGGATTTCAGGGATGTTAGTTTTAAAGTCCACCACCTACCTGTCACTTTGTTATATTAGGATGGCTTGTGTGTTGCTATTATGCTGGAAGCTGTGTCACTGGTGTCATCTGTGGTGGAGGGGTTTCAGTGGCGCTTCCTGACTAAGACAGACTAGGGAGAAATGTATGGTGATCTAGTTCCAAAAATTAGCCAATGAAAAATTATGGATCATAGCAGAACATTTTCTGATATTGTGCTAGAAAATGAGCCTCCTAGAATGCAAGGCACTCAAAATACACAATGGCCACAACAATGAATTTGAACATACCAATTATTGTGGAGACCACACAGGACTAGGCAATGTTTTTACATGGGGTCACCACAAGTCAGAACCAACTCAATGGCAACTAAAACAAGATGTAAAATAAGAAAGTAGAAATTGGCCCAAAACTGAAACATGAAAATATCAATAGATAAAAGGAAAAAGACAGAACATTTCTCACAAAACTTCACTCATTTAGTAAACAAACATAAGATGAAATGTTCAAGCTTCAACTCAACAGAAGCTCCCCAGGAGAGAGATCTCCTTCTGTAAAGATTTACTGCCTTGGAAACCCAATAGTGGTCTCTATGAGTCAGAACTAACTCGATGGCAGTGAGTTTGCTTTGATTTTTGAGTTCAACTTTCAGTGTAAATTAATATATGCAAATATAAACCAAGTAGAAAATACCATGTGATACCAAATGATACCGTCTTTTATCTACTAAATGAGCCAAAAAGTACTATGATGGAGAACTGAAGAGAACGTGGTAGCTGTGGAATGTACTCGATGCTAGTGGGAAATAATTTGTTTACAGTTCTTTTAGAAAGATATTTGGCAAGATAGGCAACGGCCATAAAAAGTCACAGATCCTACCAGGAATTTATCTTAAGGAAATAATCCAAAAAGAAAATATCCCCAAAGGATGCTACACGCATAAAGATATTTTTAACACAATTCACATAAAGTTGAAAAAATGTAACAATCTACCTGCTTAATGGTAAGGTCATGCATAAAGAAATGATGATATACTCACTTAATGGAATAATATTTGGCATTAAGAATTATAATATTGGAAAATATACATCTATATGACAAGATACTTGGAAGGTAAGTTAAAAAAAAAGTAAACAAACAAAAACCTGTTGTCACTGAATCAATCTTGACTCATGATGATCCCATGTGTTACAGAGTAGAACAGCTCCATAGGGTTTTCTTCTTTTTTTAAAAAATGCATTTTATTGAAATATAATTTATGTACAGTGAAATACACAAAACTTAAGTATCATAGGTCAATGTATTTTTTTTT
>NW_006922395.1:2498-3267 GCF_000298275.1 Orycteropus afer afer | reverse complement strand
ATTTCTAATTCCAACTTTTGAAGGAATCGCCATACTGCTTTGCACAATGGTTGTACCATTTTACGGTCCCACCAGCAGTGTATGAGAGTCCCAATCTCTCCACATCCCCACCAGGGAATGTTATTTTCTGTCTTGTTGAACCTTGCCATCAGTGCTGGGGTAAGACGATATCTCATTGTTGTTTTGATTTGCATTCTCTCTGATGGCCAATGATTGTAAACATCTCTTCATGTATTAGCTGGTCACCTGAATATCCTCTTTGGTGGTCTATTCATGTCTTTTGCCCATTTTTCAGTTGAATTGTTAATTACTTTAGTGTTGAGAGATTAGAGTTTTCTGTAAATCTTAGAGATAAGTCCCTTGCCATATGTGTAATTA
Source organism: Orycteropus afer afer (assembly GCF_000298275.1). Taxonomy (NCBI): domain Eukaryota; kingdom Metazoa; phylum Chordata; class Mammalia; order Tubulidentata; family Orycteropodidae; genus Orycteropus; species Orycteropus afer. Next base: position 2,889 of record NW_006922395.1, on the reverse strand, counting down.
TCAGCAAATATGAATTTGTTGCTGTCATTTTTGTTATGTGTTTCTTCATGGTGTCAATTTCTTTGTTCCATATAATTTTCTATGCTGAGCTTGTTTTGTTCATGAATCGTGTTATCACTTCCTTTGTTGGTATTGTTTTAGTATTTGCTAAATATTTGTGTTGGTCCTCTTTTTTATTTTGATGTGAAAGTTTATCATTTTTCTTTGAGGTTACCCTGTGATATATAGTTTTCTTCCCTAGTTTAGAAAAGTCCGTTCTGTCTTATCCCCACTATCTAGAAGTTCTGTAATGACACAGTTATTTCCCTCTTTTTGGTTTGTAGTTGTCCTCATTTGTCAGTTGATGTCTCTGGTTCCCTGTTTACAATCTTGTAGGCTTACTTACTTTGGA
>NW_006922395.1:1731-2203 GCF_000298275.1 Orycteropus afer afer | reverse complement strand
GTAGTCGGTTCTGATTCTAGGATTCTATGTATGATAGAATGAATCACTGTCCAGTCCTGTGTTATCCTCACAATCATTGGTATATTTGAATCCATTGTTGCAGCCAGTGTGTCAGTCCATCTCGTTGAGGATCATCTTTTTTGCTGACCATCTGTTTTACCAAGTATGATGTCTTTCTTTATCAATGGACTGGTCCCTCCTGACATGTCTAAAGTATGTGAAATGAAGTTTTGCCATCCTCCCATCTAAGTAGCATTCTACCTTTACTTCCTCCAATATAGATGTGTTCAATCTTCTGGCAGTTCATAGTATATTCAATATTTCTTTCAAACACTGTAATTCAAATGAATCAGTTCTTCTTCAGGCTTCCTTTTCTATTGTTCAGCTTTCACATGCCAATGAGATGATTGAAAATACCATGGCTTGGTCAAGTGACAACTCTGTTTTTTAATACTTTCATGAGGTCTTTTGC
>NW_006922395.1:0-1043 GCF_000298275.1 Orycteropus afer afer | reverse complement strand
TGTTTGGATGACTATCTTTTGGTCTATGTACAGGTTCCACATGAGCACAGTTAAATGTTTTAGAATTTCCATTCTTCACAGTGTTATCCATAATTTGTTATGATCCATACAGTTGAATGCCTTCACATAGTCAAAAAAACACGGTTTATTTTCTTTCTGACATTCTCTGCTTTCAGACAAGATCCATCTAACATCAGCAATGACATCACTTGTTCAATGTCCCCTCCTGAATTCAACTTAAACTTTGGGCAGTTCCCTGTTGATGTACTGCTGTAATCATTTTTAAATTACCTCTAGCAAAATTTTACTTGTGTATGATATTAATGATATTGTCTGACAATTCCCAAATTCTGTTGGATCACCTTTCTTTGGAATGGGTACAGATATGGATCTCTTTCAGTAGGTTGGCCAAGTAGCTGTCTTCCAACTCTCTTGGCATAGCAGAATGAGTGCTTCCAGTGTTAAATATGTTTGTTGAAGCATCTCAGTTGGTATTCCACCAAATCCTGGAGTCTTGTTTTTTGCCACTGCCTTCAGTGCAACTAGGAATTCTTCCTTCAATACCATCAGTTCTTGATCATATGCTACCTCCTGAAGTGGTTGAATGCCAACCAATTATTTTGGGTATAGTAACACTGTGTATTCCTTCCATATTCTTTTGATGCTTCCTGAGTCATTCAGTATTTTGCCCATAGAATTCTTCAATATTGCAACTCGATGCTTGATTTTTTTTTCTTTAATTATTTCAGCTTGAGAAATGCCAACCATGTTCTTCCCTTTGCACTTTTCATTTTAATACTTTGTTTTGTGTTCTCGAGCTGCCCTTGGGGATCTTTTGTTCAGCTCTTTCACCTCATTATTTCTTCCATTTGCTTTAGCTACTCTATGTTAAAGATCAAGTTTCAGAGTCTCTTCTGACATCCATTTTAGTCTTGTCTTCCTTTCCTATCTTTTTTTTTTTAATTTTATTTTATTTAGATTTGGGTGAAGATTTACAGAGCAAATTCACTCTCGATACAGCAGTTCACATATACTTTGTCTCA
>NW_006922394.1:839125-839729 GCF_000298275.1 Orycteropus afer afer | reverse complement strand
ATTTCTATCCTTTGGCTGAAAGTTGAGACATTAGGGTGAGGTCCTTTTGAGGCTTAAGCGGTCTGTAAGGCCCATAGACCCATAGACCCATAGGGCCTAACACTCGCCATCAGTCCAGTTAGCCTGGTCTTTAAGTAATGAGTTTAGTTTCACATTTTTCTTCCACTCTCTCCAGAGCCTTCTCATGGGAATCATGTTGAATTCACTGCTCATAACCACTTGAGTAGCTACTAATTCAAACAATCAAAAACCACTGTAGTCAAGTTGCTCCAACTCATAGCGACCACTCCTTGGGTTTCCCAAGGGTATCACTACAGAAGGAGATTGCCCAATTTTCCCTCCAAGGAGGGTCTGGTGTGTTTGAACCTTCAGCCTTCCAGTTATTGATCAAATGCGTAAGTCGTCATGGCACCAGGGTTCTCATCTCTGGGTTAGGGAACTTAAAAATTATGAAATGAACAAACCCAGTGTAATCCTGAGATTAGGGTAGATATAGAGTAAGTTATGGGATCCTCTGTAAGGGTGGATGCAGTGTGGACAGCAGTGTGGTGGCTATTATCTAGAACCTAAATATGGGCTGGAGGTCAAGACTGGAAAGGGAGAC
>NW_006922394.1:836785-837580 GCF_000298275.1 Orycteropus afer afer | reverse complement strand
TATAGCAAGTTATGGCTTCCTGAGTCTTGGAGAGGATGCCAGTGGGAAGGCAGAGTTGTGGGCATTTACTAGAAGCTATGGATCCATTTTGACATAGCCATCAGTGTCTATCAGGCGAAGGACAGCAGGACAGCAGGATGGTGTAGGAGGAGTGTACAAGGCCACCAGAATGAGCCGAGTTGTTGGCAGTGCCTTACTTTGGGAATGGGGATCACGTGTGCTAAAGGGTGATCGCTGTCTCCCTGAGTAGAGTAATGCTCAACAAGTACAGCAGTGGGGATGATACTGACAACAAGATGGGGGTAGAGGGAAGTATTCCCTGCATCCTATGATACTTGATAGATCCTGGGTGGCCGGCTTCAAAAGATGGATAAGTAAGGTTAGATGTCTGTACTGCCTATATGCACACCTTTTCACCCATGTTCTTTTCCCTTCCTAGGGTTCCAGGTCACATTTTCCCTTTGAAAACCGTGAAGTTTGGGTTGGACGTGGGAGTGGTTCACATCTGTCACATAAGATACTTCTTACTCTTTTCCCTTTGATTTGAGGAAAGACCAAACCAGTTTGTTTCATGCCTATCTATCGGGCCTAATATCCAATTCCGTCGGCTGGAAAACATGAAGTTATTTCCAAGAAGAAGACAAAAGAGGAATGCAATTGTGGGGTATCAGTCCTAAACATTATCCATGTGGACAGAGTCATGGGGGGATAGTCCCAGTAGGAGGGTAGTAAATTAGAGGTCACTGGAGTTGACATTGTCCAGAATCCTGGCTGAATCCCACAAGCGCATGTCAC
>NW_006922394.1:830800-835234 GCF_000298275.1 Orycteropus afer afer | reverse complement strand
TGGAGTTCATCCACCTGAATGGATCCGTGAAGGGATGGTCAAGCTCGCAGGTTTGTAACTTGGAGACCACTGGAGTTGACACTGTCTAGGACTCGTTGCTGTATCCTGGAAGGGCACGTCATGGTGCTGGTGTGTGCCGAATGAAGAAAGCTGTTTGGATTACCAAAGGGTTTGTGCTGGGCTGCCGTACTCAACCATGCAGTTAGCAATGCCTTATCCAGAAAGGCATCATTTTTATAACCTGTAGAGTAAATGTGTCTTTCTGGGTAGAGTAATGCTTAAGAAAGACAGCACTTTTTGTGGCCTTGTGATGGCGCATGGTTCCAGAGCCATTGTGGTGGTGATAAAAGCACGCTTGAGCTTCCTTTTGTGAACTTAGGAGGTCCCATGAAGCTAATTTCCTTTACTTCTTTATCTTTAGATGTTGATGGTGATGATGATTTCGGAGTATATTTGCAGAGCAAATTTATTTTGCATTCACAAACTTGTACAACTTTTGTGTTTTAAAATTCATTGTAAATCCCACAGTTCAACAGTGCCCTTCCCTTTTCCCGACTTTTTTTACCATTTGCTTTCTCCATTATCCCGTTGTCTTCCGGCCTCCTTAGATTCCTCTCTGGCTAAATGCTGCACTTCTAATCTCCTGGGCATGTAGCGCTCCCTGCTGGGTTGTTCCCCTGGGAGTCCTCTCTACGATTTGGTGACAGGGAGCCATCAATGTTAGTCCAGTTCCTGGATTCAAGCACGTGCAAGGGACATATAGTACCAGTGGTTCTACGTGCCTGTTTCATACCACCCATCCCAGCGTTCTTTATGATTTTAGTATTTGTTGCTCCTTTTTCTAACACTCTTTTCTGGAACTCTTATTGTGATCTCTTTCAGAGGGTTCAGTTTTGTCAGTAGCACACCATGTCGTTCTTCTGGTTTGAAGATCCTGGAGGTCATTTTAGCCATTTAGCCTTATTCTTTACTTGTATGTTTGGATTTCTAAATTCTTCTCTTCTCTGAATTGGAGAGACCAATGCTTGCAATTGGAGAGACCAATGAACACTCCTATGCGTTTTTTCCTATTGTGATTTGAGTGCAACTCTACTGATGATTTGATTTTCCCTTAAATAATGGGTACACATACAGTTTTGTGCCATCCACTATAATCCACATAATGCAAGCACAGTCTTCAGAGTTCCTCCTGCGGACCACACTTTCCCTTCTATTTCTCCCCTATCCCTTTTCCCCTTCAGGGCTCTATGTCTGGGAAAACGCTGTCCTCTGGACCTCATAGTGCTGATTCTTCACATGCATTCATACCTTCCTGGTTTTGCTACTTGCCTTACGACCTTCTCCCTTTTGACTGAAATTCGAAGTATGGGGTTGAGTTGTCTTAAACACTGGAAGGGTGTATGAAAAACCTAGTGCTGTAGGTTCTACCAGTGTACATCAGACAAGAAGGTCTGGTCCTTTTTACACAATTTTGAGTTTTGTTCCACGTTTCTCTCTGACTCAAACCAGTTCCATCTAATGTAATCCACTGTAAACATTCCGTTCCTAGCAACTTGAGTACTTGGTGGCTAGAGAAGGCATGTCCTAAAAGATTGTGTCAAGGTTTAATGTTCAAAACAGTCCAGGTAAACGTCAAACAAGTTATGGGATCCTTACTCTGGACAGGATGCAAGTTGAAGGGCAGTGTTGTGGGTATTGCCTAGAACCTACAGATAAATTTTGCATCCAGTATCAGTGTATGGTACGGAGTAGGGTTGAAAGCTGGACAAGATGGTACAGGGGGACTGTGCTGAGCCAGGTTTGTCGGGCATGCTGTTCGCAATTCCTTCGTTCAGGCGGTGTCATTCCCACTTGCTAACGTGTGATTGTTGTCTCCCTAATGAGAGTAATGCTGAACAAGAAGAGCAATGACGTTGGAAAACAGATGGGGGTGGAGAGAAATGTGGCCTCCTTCCCCAGGTGCTTGATAGATATTGCTTGGCAGCTTCAAGAGATGAGGAAGTACGTTGGAAATGTGTCCTCCCTGCTTGCATAGCCCTTCACACATGTTTGTTTCCATTTTGGGCATTGCAGATCCCATCGCTGCTTTTCTGTCACTTTGAATAAGGTGATCGTTAGGTTGCACATTGGTGTGGTTTCTGTGTGTTATAGGAGCTGCTTCTTTCTACTCTTTTTTTTCCCCCATTCGAGGAACCACCAAATGTTTTTGTTTAATTCCTACTGGTCGAACATCAAATTCTATTGGTTAGAAACAATGAACATATTTCCAAAGACAGGAGTATAGTGGAGTATCATCATTGGCTTTTAGTGCTAAACATCATTCACGACATTAGAGCCATGAGGGATGTCAACCCAGGAGGGTTGTAAGTTGGGCGTCCCTTGGGTTGACATCATCTCAGACTCATGGCTGTATATGAAAGCACACACCATGGTGTTGTGTGGAGAGAGAAGTAAGCTGTGTGTATTGCCAAGGGGTTTGAGCTCGGCCACCACAGTCAGCCTTGCTGCTGGCAGTACCTTACTGAGATAAGCACCATTTAAATAGCCTACAGATTAAATGGAGCCTTTCCGGGTAGAGCAATGCTCAGTACATACAGTGCTTGTTGTGGCCCTGCCATGGGCTGCCGTAGTGGGGTGATGGTGGTGATACAGCACACTTAACCTCCCTTTTGTGAACCCAGGAGGTCCCATGAAGCTCTCATTTCCCTTACTTCTTTATCTTTAGACGTTGATGATGATGATGATTTTGGAGTATATTTGTAGAGAAAATTTCTTTTGCATTCACCAAGTCGTTACAACTTTTGTGTTTTTAAATTCATTGCAAATCCCACGTTACAACAGTGCTCTTCCCACACTCCACCTTCTTTACCATTTCCTTTCCCCATTATCTCTGTCTTCCAGTGTCCTTAGGTTCCTCTCTGTGTAAGTGCTGTACTTTTGATCTCCTGGGCACGTAGAGCTCCCTGATGGGATTGTTCCCCTGGTAGTGTTTTGTACCGTTTGGCTGAAAGGGAGCCATGGATGGGAGTCCAGTTCCAGGCTTCAAGCACGTCCAAGGGTCATAGTCTCAGCAGTTCTACCAGTCTATTTCAGACCAGCCATCCCTGGCGTTCTTTATGATTCTAAGATTTGTTGATCCTTTTTATAACACTCTTTCCTGGGGCTATTACTTATTGTGATTTCTTTCAGAGGGCTCCGTAGTGCCAGTCAGTAGTGCACCATCTAGTTCTTCTGGTTTCAAGATCATGGAGGTCCTTTAGCCATTTAGCCTTATTCTTTACTTATATGTTTGCACTTCTAAATTCTTCTCTTGTCTGAATTGGTTGTAGAGACCACTTTTTGCACCTGCAATGAACACTCCTGTGCGTTTATTCCTACTGTGATTTCAGGCAGTTTGCTGATGAATTGATTTTCCTTTGAACAATGTGTACTCATGCTGTTTTGGGCCATCCCCTATAATCCACACAATGCAAGTCTTCCCACTTCCTCCTCCTGACCACACCTTCCCTTGTACTTCTTCCCTACCCCCTTTCTCCTTCAGAGCTCTGTCTCTGGGAAAATGCTTTCCTCTACATCTCATGGTGCTGATTCTTCACATGCACTCATACCTTCCCGGTTTTGCTGCTTATGTGATAAGCCTCTCCCTTTTGGTTGAAATTCGAAGCATGGGGTTGAGTTCTCTTGAAGACTGGAAGGGTGTCTAAGGAACCTAGTCCTGTAGTTTCTACCAGTGTATATCAGAGAAGTTGGCCTGATTCTTTTCAGACAATTTTGAGTTTTGTTCCACGTTTTGCTCCAACTCCAACAAGGTCCATCTAACATAATCCATTGTGATCGTTCGATTCCTGGCAACTTGAATACTTGGTAGATAGAGAAGGCATGTCCTAAAAGAATGTGTCAAGTTTTAATGTTCAAAATGGTCCAGGTAAACGTACAAGTTATGGGACCCTCAGTCTAGACACAATGCAAGTTGGAGAGCAGTGTTGTGGGCATTGTCTAGAATCTATAGATAAATTTTGCAAAAGACATCAGTGCTTGGTTGGGGGAGGGTTGAAAGCTGGACAAGACGGTGTAAGGGGATTGTGCTTGCCACTATTATTAGCCATGCTGTTCCCAATGCCTAAGTACTGGCAGTGTCAATCGCACATCTTAACATGTAATCGCTGTCTCACTGAGGAGAGTAATGCCGAACAAGTACAGCAGTGGGGATTACATTGGAAACCAGATGGAGGTGGAGAGAAATGTGGCCTCCATCCCCGGGTGCTTGATAGATATTGCTTGGCATCTTCAAGAGATAGGGAAGTACGTTGGACATCTGTCCTCTCTACTTGTACAGCCCCTCACACATGTTCATTTCCATTTCTGGGGTTGTAGGTCCCATCACTGCTTTTCTGTCCCTTTGAACAATATGATCATTAGGTTGCACATAGGTGT
>NW_006922394.1:825881-830700 GCF_000298275.1 Orycteropus afer afer | reverse complement strand
AGTACCCAATTCTGTTGCTTAGAAACGATGTAGATATTTCCAAACAGAAGAGAACGGTGGAATCCAGCCATGGGATTTTAGTGCTAAACATCTTTCATGATATCAGAGCCATGAGGGGATGTCAACCCAGGAGAACTGTAAGTTGGAGGTCACTGGGATTGACACTGTCTCAGACCCATGGCTGAATCCCAGAAGTGCACACCATGGTGTTGTGTGGAGAGTGAAGAAAGCTGTTTGGATTGCCAACATTTTGGAGCTAGGCCACCATAGTCGGCCATGTGGTTAGCAATGCCTTATTCTGAAAGGATCCAGTTAAATAGCCTGCAGAGTGATCAGAGTCTTTTTGGATAGAGTAAGGCTCACCAAATGCAGCACTTGTTGTGGCCTTGGGATGGGGCACGGTGGCGGGGTGGTGGTGGTGGTGCTGAGAGAACACATTTGAGCTTCATTTTGTGAATCCAGGAGGTCCCATGACCACATTCTCCTTATTTCCTTATGTTTTGATGGTGATGATTTTGAATATTTGCAGAGCAAAGTGCTTTTGCATTCACCAACTCATACACCTTTTGCGTTTAAAAATTCACTGGAAATCCCATAATAAAACAATGCTCTTCCCACTTACTCTCCTTGTTTACCATTTCCTTTCCTCCATCATCCCTATCCATTCTGGCCTCCTTAGATTCCTGTCTCAGTAAATGTCGCACTTTTGATCTCCTGTGCATTTATAGTTCCCTGGGTTGATTGTTATCTGACAGTCCTCTGTATCATTTGGCTGAAAGTGTAGCTGTGGATGTGAGTCCAGTTCAGGGCTTCAAACATGCCCAAAGATCATAGGCTCAGAGTTTCCCCCAGTCTGTTTCAGATCACCCAGCTTGGTGTTCTTGATATTAAGGTTTTTTGCATATTTTTCGAACACTGTATCCTCATCCATCCAATGTGGTCCATTTTGAATATTTCATTCCTAGCAAATGGAGTCCTTGGTGAATAGACAAATTATTTCCTAAGAGAAAGTGTTCGATTTTACCCTGGAAAAGACTCTGGGTAAACACACAGGAAGTTATGGCTTCCTCACTCTTGAGAGGATGCAAGTGGGAAGACAGTGAGGCTGGTATTGTCTGGAGGCAATGGATCAACTTCACAACATGCCTTACTGTCTCATATGGGAAGAATGTTAGCGAGACCCAATGGTGTAGTGGGAATATACTAGGCCACCAGTCTGGGCCATGATGTTGACAGTGCCTTACTTTGGGCAGGCTCAATCACATATGGTAAAGTGTAAGTAGTGTGTCCCTGAGGAGGGTAATGCTCAACCAGTGCAGCAGTGGGGATGACATGGGAAACCAGATGGGGGTAGAGGCAACTGTTCCCTCCATCCCTGGGTGAGTAATAGGTATTGGTCGGCAGCTTCAAGGGATGGGTAACTTAGATATCTGTACTCTCTACATACAGTCCCTTACACGTGTTTGTTTCTATCACTAGGGTTCCACATCCCATCACTGCTTTTTTTCTGTCCCATTGAACAATGTGAACATTGGGTTACATGTGGTTGCAGTTGGTGTGCTACATGAGTTTCTTCTGGTTTTTATTATTATTATTATTATTATTTGAAGATCGATCAAATGATTTTGTTTCATTCTTCCAGGTAGAACAGCAAATTCTATGGGCCAGAAAAAATGAAGGTATTTCTATACAGAAGAGAATAGAGGAATGCAGTCATTGGCTTTTAGTGCTTCAGCTCATCCACATGAATGGATCCTTGAGGGGATGGTCCACATCAGAGGGGTTTAAGTTGGAGATCACTGGGGGTTTACATTGTCTAGGACTCGTTGCTGAATTCCGGAAGCACACGTCATGATGCTGTGTGGAGAGTGAAGAAACCTGTTTGTATTGTCAAGGGGTTTGAGCTGGGCCACCACAGGCAGCCATGCTGTTGGCAGTGCCTTAAAGGGAAAGGTGCTGTTTACTGTTTTATTTAATTTTTATTTGAGGATTGACACATGGATGCGGTTGGTGTGCTACATGAATTTCTTCTTTTTCTTTTTCTTTTTTTAGGATCGACCAAACAGTTTTGTTTCATTCTACCATGTAGAACAGCAAATTCTATTGGCCAGAAAAGATCAAAGCATTTCCAAACTTAAGAGAATAGTTAAAGAAAAATAAATAATAAATAAATAAAATAAAAATAAATAAATAAAAATAAAAAACTTTTAAAAAAGAGAATAGTTAAAGAAAACTTAAGAGAATGCAGTCATTGCCTTTTAGTGCTTCAGCTCATCCATCTGAGCGGATCAATGAGGGGATGATTCTCCTTGGAGTGGTGTAAGTTGGAGATCACTGGGGTTGATACTGTCTAGGACTCCTGGCTGTATCCCAGAAGCACACGTCATGATGCTGTTTGGAGAATGAAGAAAGATGTTTGTATTGCCAAGGGCTTTGAGCTGGGCCACCACTGTCAGCCAGGCTGTTGGCACTGCCTTACTGAGAAAAGGCACCATTTAAATAGGCTAGAGATTAAAAGGAGCCATTCCCGGTCAAGCAGTGCTCAACACGTACAACACTTGTTGTGGCCTTGCCATGGGGCACCGTAGTGAGGTGATGGTGGTGATACAGCACACTTGAGCTCCCGTTTGTGAACCCAGGAGGTCCCATGAAGCTCATTTCCCTAACATCTTTATCTTTTGATGTTGATGGTGATGATGATTTTGGAAATATATTTGCACATTTTTTTACATTCACCAACTCGTACACCTATTGTGTTTTGAAATTCATGGGAAATCCCACAGTACAACAATGCTCTTCCCACTTCCCCCCTTATTTACCATTTCCTTTCTCCATTATCCCTATGTCTTCTGGCCTCCTTAAATTCTTCTCTGGGTAAGTGCTGTACTTTTGATCTCCTGGGCACGTAGAGCTCCCTGATGGGATTGTTCCCCTGGTAGTGTTCTGTACCGTTTGGCTGAAAGGGAGCCATGGATGGGAGTCCAGTTCCAGGCTTCAAGCACATCCAAGGGTCATAGTCCCAGCGGTTCTACCAGTCTGTTTCGCACCACCCATCCCAGCATTCTTTATGATTTTTTGATTTGTTGCTCCTTTTTCTAACACTCTTTCCTTTAACTCCTATTGTGATCTCTTTTCAGAGGGCTCAGTAGTGTCTGTAGGGCACCGTCTAGTTTTTCTGCTTTCTAAATATGAAGTTCCTTTAGCCATTTAGCCTTATTCTTTACTTGAATGTTTGGACTTCTAAATTCTTTCCTTCTCTGAACTGGAGAGTATAATTGTTGCACTTTAGATGTGCACTCCTATGCGTTTATTCCTACTGTGATTTGAGTGCAAGGTTACTGATGAACTTATTTTCCCTTCAACAACGTGTACACATGCTGTTTTGTGCCATCCACTATAATCCACATAATGCAAGCCCAGTCTTCACAGTTCCTCCTGCGGACCCCACTATCCCTTCTGTTTCTTCCCTATACTTTTTCCCCTTCAGGGCTCTATATCTGGGAAATTGCTGTCCTCTAGATCTCATGGTGCTGATTCTTCGCATGCATCCATACCTTCCTGCTTTGGCTGTTTTGGTCATGATCCTCTCCCTTTTGGCTGACATTTGAAGCATGGGGTTGAGTTCCCTTCCAGACTAGAAGGGTCCTGTTAGTTCTACCAGTGTATATGAGAGAAGTATGCCTGGTCCTTTTTACTCAATTTTGAGTTTTGTTCCATGTTTTTCTGTGACTTGAACCAGGTCCATCTAATGTAATCCATTGTGAACATTTAATTCCTAGCACCTTGAGTACTTGGTGGATAGAGAAGGCTTGTCCTAAATGAATGTGTCAGGTTTTAATGTTCAGAATAGTACAGGTAAACAAAGAATGAGTTATGGAATCCTCACTCTTAAAGAGACGTGCGTAGTAGTCCAGTGTCTTGGCCATTGTCTAGAACCTATAGATAAATTTTGCAACAGGCATTGGTGTCTGGTAGAGGGGAGGGTTGAAAGCTGGACAAGATGGTGTAGGGGGCCTGTGCTTAGCCATCATTATCAGCCATGCTGTTCGCAATGCCTTAGTACAGGTGGTGTTGATCACACATGCTAAAGTGTGATCGCTGTCTCCCTGAGAGTAATGCTGAATAAGTAGAGCAGTGGGGATGACATTGGAAACCAGATGGGGGTGAGGGAAATGTTGCCTCTGTCCCTGGGTGCTTGATAGATATTACTTGGCACCTTCAAGAGATCAGGCAGTATGTTGGACATCTGTCCTCTCTACTTGTAAAGCCCCTCACACATATTTGTTTCCATTTCTGAAGTTGTATATCCTATCACTGCTTTTCTGTCCCTTTGAACAATGTGATCATTAGGTTGCACATGGGTGTGGTTGATATGTGTTACATGAGCTGCTTCTTTCTACTCTTTTTTTTTTTCATCTGAGGTACAACCAAACATTTTTGTTTAATTCCTAACCAAATTCTGTTCATTAGAGATGATGAAGATGTTTCCAAAGAGAAGAGAATAGTGGAATACAGTCATTGGATTTTAGTGCTAAACATCATCCATTACATCAGAGCCATGAGGGGATGTAAACCTAGGAGGGTTGTTAGTTGGAGGTCCCTGGGGTTGACATTGTCTCAGACTCATGGCTATGTTCTGGTTACCTAGTGCCACTTTGACAGGAATATACCACAAATGGATGGCCTTAACAAACAGGAGTTTACTTTTACAATTTGGAGGCTTTATGTCCAAGTTCAAAGTGCCAGGCTCTAGGGGCTGGGGAAAGCCCCTCAACCCTGGGGTCCAGCTCTGCCTCCTGCTCCCGGCCCACTGGAGCTA
>NW_006922394.1:819078-825596 GCF_000298275.1 Orycteropus afer afer | reverse complement strand
CTCATCATGGGGAATAACTACCACCAGCTGCCCAGCCACTCAACCAGGGCCAGCCAAGTTGACACACAACCTTAACTACCACAGCTGATTCCTGGAAGCTCATGTCATGGTGTTGTGTGGAGAGTGAAGAAAGCTTTTTGGATTGCCAAGGGGTTGGAGCTGGGCCACCATATTTGGCCATGCCGTTGGCAATGCCTTATTCAGAAAGGCACCAGTAAAATAGCCTGTAGAGTAAATGGAGCCTTTCTGGATAGAGTAATGCTCACCAAAGATAGCACTTGTTTTGTTGCCTTGGGATGGGGCATGGTGGCAGGGTGGTGGTGGTGGTGCTGATAGAGCACACTTGAGCTCCCTTTTGTGAACGCAGGAGGTCCCATGACCTCATTGTCCTTATTTCCTTATGTTTTGATGCTGCTGCTGATGCTGCTGCTGATTTTGGAGAATATTTGCGGAGCAAAGTGCTTTTGCATTCACCAACTCATACACTTTTTGCTTTTAAAAGTTCACTGGAAGTCCCACAATATAACATTGCTCTTCCCACTTACTCCCTTTGTTTACCGTTTCCTTTCCTCCATCATCCCTATGCATTCTGGCCTCCTTAGATTCCTCTCAGTGTAAATGCCGCACATTTGATCTTTGTGTGTTTAGCTCCCTCTTGGGATTGTTCACCTGATAGGCCTCTATTTACCATTTGGCTAAGAATTGCTCCATGGATGTGAGTTCAGTTGCATGCTTCAAGCAGGTCGAAGCGTCATAGTGCCAGATATCCTACCAATCTATTTAGACCAGCCAGCCTGGTGTTCTGTATGGTTTTCAGATTTGTTTCTCCTTTTTCTGACATTCTATCGTGGAACTCCTTTGGTGCTCTCTTTCAGAGGGCTCATTCGTGCCCATAGGACATCCTCTAGTTGTTCTAGTTCAAGATCATGTTCTTTCTTTAGCCATTTAGCCTTATTATTTCTTTGCATGTTTGAATTTCTAAATTCTGTTCTCTGAATTGAAGAGACCCATGGTTGCACCTGTGATGACCACTCATATCCTTTTTTTCCCCCTCCTATTGTGATTTGGGTACAAATGAACAGATTAATTTTCTCTTCAACAATCTCTACATATGCTGCTTTGTACTATCCACTGTAATCCACAAAATGCAATCAAAGTTTTCACACCTCCTCCTCCTGACCACAATTTCCCTTCTATTTCTCTCCCATCCCCTTTCCCCTTCAGAGCCCTATCTCTGGGAAAATGCTGTCCTCTAGCTCTCATGGTGGTGAATCTTCTCATGCACTCACACCTGCCTGCTTTTACTGAACACTATAGGCCTTTCTTTTTTGGACTGAAATTTGAGCCATGGTGTTGAGTTCATTTCAAGGTTGCAAGGGTGTCTAAGGACCTTATTCCTGTAGTTCCTACCATGGTATTTTATTTCCCTAGGGCTGGGCTTTCTTATAGAATTTTGAGTTTTTCCATAATTTTTTTCCCTCTACGTCCAGATCCATATAATGTGATCCATTGTGAAGGTTCCATTCTTAGCAACTTGAGTACTAGGGAACTGGAAAACATATTTCCTAAAAGAAAATGTCCTGTTTAAATGTTGAAAACAATCCAAATAAACATAAAGGAAGTTATGAGAGCAACACTCTCACCAGGATACAATTTGGAGGCAAGTGTCATGGACACTCTGTAGGAGATATGGTTGAATCCTGGAAGCAGACATCATGTTGCTCTCTGCAGAAGGGAGCAAGCTGGCTGTTTGGATTCCCAAGGGATTATAGCTGGGCCACCATAGTCAGCCATGAAGTTAGCAATGCCTTATTCAGAAAGACACCAGGTAAATACCCTACAGAGTAAATGGAGCCTTTCTGGATAAAGTAATGCTTTAGCAAAGGCATCGCCTGTTTTGGCTTTGGCCTGGTCGTGAGGGTGATACAGCACCCTTGAGCAGGAGTTCCTTTCAACTCATTATACTTATTCATCTTGTTATGATGATGATGATGATTTTTGAGGAGGTTTACAGAACAAATTGCCTTTGCATTCCACAACTCAACACCTTTCGTGTTATGAAGTTCATTGGAAATCCCACAATATAGCAATGCTCTTCCTGCTTCCTTCTCTCTTTTTTTTTTTACCATTTCTCTTCCTCCATTATTCCCATCCCTTCCTGCCTTCTTAGATTCATCTGTTGGTAATTGGTCCACTTTGGATCTCCTGTGGTTCATTGTTGTAATGAGTGTTTACCTCTCCAGTTTATGTGTTCATGTGACAGTCCTCTGTATCATTTGGCCAAAAATTGAGCCGTGGATGTGAGTCCATTTCCAGGGTTCAAGTTTGTAATGGTCCTAGTCCCAGACGTTCTTCCAGTCTCTAGGACAGCAGAAATAAAATAAAATAGCAGGGCTATTTTATGATTCTCAGTTGGTCACATTTCTCACCCAGTCTGTCCAGATCTTTCCAATGTGATTCCTTTCAATGCTTCCATTCCTTGCAACTTTCATTCCTAGTGGTCAGAGAAGATAAAGATATTTCCATGAAGAAAAATATCAGGTTCAATATGTTAAACCATCCATGGAATCATACATGAACTTTTGGGATCCTCACTTAGGGAGCGATGCAAGTTGGTGGGAGAGGTGTGTGTATTATGTAGAACCCATGGATAAATTTCAAACTGGTTTGAGTGTCTGATAGGGTAGTGATGAAAGCTGTTTGGAGTGGTCGAGGGGGGCTGTGCATGGCCATTAGTCATGATGTAGGGACTATCTTACTTAGGCAGGTGCCGACCACATCACTAAAACATTATTGGCATCTCACTGAGTAGAGTAATGGTCACCAAGTACAGACTTTGTGATAGCCTTGGGACCTTGATAGGTGTAGATGGCACCCTGTCTCCATGCTTGGGTTCTTTACAAGGTAGGTGTGGCGATCATCAAAGGACAGAAAAGGAAGTTAGATTTGTGTCCTCTCTATACCAAAAGCCATTTCCATTACTGGGGCTGCAGGTCTCTTATGTTCTTTTATGTCACTTGGAACAGGTGAATTTTGAGTTGTAGATGAGTGAGGCAGGTATGTTACATTGTTCTGTCCTTCTTCCTCTCTTTTTATTTTTCACTTTGGAGAAAGTAAGCTATTACCTTCCATTCTTAATAGCTGGAACTCCTAAGTTCATACTTTTGAAAGAGGAAGATATGTACTAAGAGAAGAAGAGAGAGTCAGAACAAACTCATTGGTTTTTCAGCCTGAGCATCAGAAACGTGACCAAAGCAGTAAGAAGATCTTCATTACAGAGGGAAGCCAGTTGCAGGTCACTGGGGTGGACACTGTCCATGACCAGGGACTAAATCTCCAGAATGGATATCAGGGTGTTGTAGGGAGAGTGAGGTAAGAGTTTTGGTTTGGGAAGAGGGATTGGCCTGGTACATCTTAGTCAACCATAACCACTGCCCCACTCTGAAGGCCACCACTTAAACAGCCTTCACAGTAATTGGTATTTTTCTCAGTAAAGTAATGTTTAGCAAGAAGATTACCAGTTCTGGCCTTGGAATGGGGTGGGTTGGTGCATGACAATGCTGAGACCCTTGAGTTTCCTTTTTGGATGCCAGGAGGCACCTAGAAGCTAATTTATTTCATTTTAGTGTGTTTGTTGTAGTTGATTTTATCTTATTTTATTGATGTGTGTGATTTGGGAGAAGTTCAGAAAACAAGTTGGTTTTCCATTCAATTCATGAACATTTTGTTTTCTGCCATTCATTATAGTTTTCACAATCTAAAAGCACTCTTCTCCCTTTCTCCCTTTGTTACCATTTCCCACACTCCTTCTTTCCTATATCTTCCAGCCATCAGAGCTTTAGGGCTGGGCAAATCCTGCCCTTTTCATCTCCTATGGTGTATTATTCTAATGTGTGGACAACATCTGGTATTGCTGTCTACATTCAATGCATTTCTATCCTTTGGCTGACAGTTGAGACATTAGGATGAGGTCTTTTGAGGCTTAGACGGTGTCTATGGTCCATTGTCCTATAAGCCCTAACAGTCTCCATCAGACCAGTTAGCCTGGTCTTTCTTTAAACGGTGTGTTTAGTTCCACATTTCTCTCCCACCCTCTCCAGGGCCTTTAATGAGAGCCATCTAGAATGCGCTGTTCTTAGAAACTTGAGTACCTACTGGTTCAATCAAAACAAACAAAAATAACAGCTCTCCAGTCAGCTCCAACTCATAGTGACACCTCCTTGGGTTTCTGAGGCAGTTTCACTATAAAAGGAGATTACCCAATCTTCCTTCCAAGGAGTGGCTGGTATGTTTGAACTGCCAGCCTTCTGGTTATCAGTTAAATGGCTTAGACACTGTGCCACCAGAGCTCCCTCCTAATGGTTAGAGAATATAAAAATATTTCTGAAATGAACATACAAGGATTAATCCTGAGAATGATCCAGGTACATATAGAGCGAGATATGGGATCCTGTGTCAGGGCAGATGAAGTGTGGAAAGCAATGTGGTGGCTGTTATGTAGAACCTGAAATATAGTTCGGGATAGGCATCAGTGTCTGGTATTGGTGTCATGAAAGCTGTATGGGCTGGAGGCTGGGACTGGGAAGGGCAACCATCATAAACCCAGCTATGGGCAATGCCTTTCGCAGGGAGGTACAGATAACATATTCTAAAGTGCTGACTGGATCTCTCAATGTAGGTAGAGTAATGCTCAAGAAGTACAACATTTGTGATGAGCTCAGGAACCTGAGAAGGTAGAGGCCCCTCTGAACGCCTTCCCTGATCCCAAGAAAGCTTTGGAAGATACCTGGATCTGAGACATCCTCAAGGTGTGCAGCCTCTCACTATGTCCAGGGAGCCATGAGAGTTTCACCCAAACTAATAGGAAGGGATTCTTGCTCATTCTCTGTTGTAAGTACCAGTCTAGCTTCTTGGCTTTTCCAGAAAGATGCAGGCTTCCTCATAGACGTCTAGAAAGGATATGAACAATTTATGCCTAAAACCTAACTAAAAAACCCACTGTCATCGTGTTGTTGTTTTTAAGTGCCATCGAGTCGTCTCCAACTCGTAGCGACCCTATACACACCAGAACGAAACACCACCCGGTCCTTAGCCACCTCCACGATTGATTGCTACTCTTGAGCCTATCGCCGCCTCCACCAGGTCAATACACTTCGTTGAGGGCTTTTCCCTCTTTCATCGACCCTCCACCTTGCCAAGCATGACATCCTTCTCCAGGGAATGGTCCCTTCTGACATAATGACCAAAGTATGTGAGAGGAAGTCTGGGCATTCTTGCCTCCAAGGAGCATTCTGACTGCACTTCCTCCAGAACAGATGTGCCAGTCCATTTAGCAGTCCACGGTAACACCAACACCACAGCTCAAAAACATCAACTCTTCTTTGGTCTTCCTTATTCATTGTCCAGATCTCACCTGCATATGACGTGACTGAAAATACTATGGCTTATGTCAGGCACACCTTAGTCCTCAAGGAGACATTCTTGCTCTTCAGCACTTGAAAGAGATCCTTTGCAGCTGATTTGCCCAGTGCTATACATTGTCTGATGTCCTGACTGCTGCTTCCATTGGTGTCGATTGTAGAACCAAGCAATGTGAAGTCTTTGACAACCTCAATCTTGTCTCTATTTATTGTAATGCTGCTTATAGGTCCAGTTGTGAGGATTTTTGTTTTCTTTATATTGAGATGTAACCCATACTGCAGACTGTATTCTTCAATCTTCATCAGTAAGCACTTCAAGTCATCCCCACTTTCAGCAAGCAAAGTTGTGTCATCAGCATATTGCACGCTGTTAATGATTCTTCCTTCAATCCTGATGCCACATTCTTCTTCATATAGTTCAGCTTCTTGGATTATTTGCTCAGACAGATCAAATAAGTATGGGGAAAGGATACAACTCTGACACACTCCCTTCTTGATTTCAAACCATGCAGTGTTCCCTTTTTCTGTTTGAACGAAAGCCTCCCAGTCAATTTACAGGTTCCTCATGAGTAAAATTAAGTGTTCTGGAATTCCCATTGTTCTCAATGTTATCCACAATTTGTTATGATCCACAGAAGCAAATGCTTTTGCATAGTCAATAAAACATAAGTAAGCATCTTTCTGGTATTCTTTACTTTGAGCCAAGATCCATCTGACATCAGCAATGATATCTCTCATTCCATGTCCTCTTCTGAATCCAGCCTGCACCTCTGGAAGTTCTCTGTAATTATATTGCTACAACCGTTTTTGAATTTTCTTCAGTAAGATTTTACTTGCATGTGATATTAATGATATTGTTGGATAATTTCCACATTCTTTGGGATCACTTTTCTTTGGAATGGGTACAAGTATGGATCTCTTCCAGTCAGTTGGCCAGGTGGCTGTCTTCGAAATCTCTTGACATAACCGAGTAAGTGCCTCCAGCAGCTCATCCATTTGTTGAAACACCTCAAAGGGTATTCCATCAATTCCTGTAGCCTTGTTCCTCACCAATTCCCTCAGTGAAGCTTTGTCTCTTTCCTCAATACCATTGGTTCT
>NW_006922394.1:788954-793895 GCF_000298275.1 Orycteropus afer afer | reverse complement strand
GGGTGTAGAGTATAAGAGTAACAAGAGTAATGTCGTACTTTTTCAGTCTTGCAGGTCCGGAGGGTTCTTGGGGTTGCTGGAAAGCAGAACATGTTCTTAAGGCCCAGGAATTTACGAGAGCGCTGTCTCTTTAAATATCCAAAATAGTCAAGCTGCTTTTAGATCTTCAAAATGGAGGCACCCTCCGGACCAGCGGAAGTCCACAGCTCAGCCTGCCTTTCTCTTTACCTTCTCCGTTTATTCCCCAGCCACCGGAGCAGTCCTGATTTTTTAGGTTAATTCTTAAGTCCTACCAGCACTCAGAAATCTCCAAGATGTCTGTGCCGTCAGGATCGCTGCCAGACCATAGCTCCATATGTCTCCTTTTTTGGTATTTTCACACAAATTCTTCTGCTAATTGGGGTTTTGTCCACTTCTATATCCTTCCCTTCAAGGCTTAGGGGTCCAGGATTCTCTTCTGTGTCTGTGCTAATTGTTTTACCTTTTCTTTGTTGAAGAGGGTCTGTGCAGTCTTTCTGCATAGTCTGCCATCTTTCTGGAACTCTCTTTATTATTCTTTAACATTGCACAGCATTCCATTCTATGAATGTACCACAGTTTGGTTATCCATTCATCAGTTGATGGGCATTTAGGTTGATTCCATCTGTTTGCTATAGTGAATTGTTCTGTGATGAACATAGGTGTGCGTATGTCTGTTCGTGTCCCATCTCTCATCTTTTCAGGACATATTCTTAGTAATGGGATTGCTGCATCAAATGGTATTTCTTTTTTCAGTTTATTTAGGAAACGCCATACCATTTTCTAGCATGGTTGTACCATTTTGCAGTCCCACCAGCAGTGTATGAGAGTTCTAATCTCTCCACACCCTCACCAGAATTGTTTTCTGTTTTGTTGAACTTTGCTATGTTTGCTGAGGTGAGATGTTTTGATTTGCATCTCTCTAATGGCTAATGAAGGAGCTCTGGTAGTGTAGTGCCTAAAGCACTTGACTGCTAACCAGAAGGCTGGCAGTTCAAACCCACCAGCCACTCCTGGGAAGGAATATGGGACAATCTACTTCCATAGTGATACTGCCTCAGAAACCCAAAGAAGGGTCGCTATGAGTCAGGCCCGACTTGACAGTACGTAACAACAACAACAACAACAATAGGTAATGATATATAGTCCTTTTTTATGTGTGCTTCTCAGGAACATTTTGCTGCTGACAGAACAATATATGTTAAGTTTATTGTGATCAATTTTATATTTTTTTTCTGAATTGGTTCTTTTATGTCAACTTTGCTGAATGGTTATACCTGGTAGGTAGTTAACTTATTGTTTTTCTTACCTTTTTCCAAACACCCTCACCGATTTGTGCATGGTGTTGTATTTTCAGATAATTATAAGTGGAGAACGATAGCTCTCTTTCTTGTGAGTTTGTGGAGTAAACACATCCTCATTCTGTATCATCATAATCAATGAGTTTTCTGGGCTCCATAACATCACAAATTTGGAAGGATTTTGCTGCCTTCCGGTTTTGGGTTAGCCTATACTTCAACTGAATCCTCAGTATCTGATGATCTTTTTATTTGAAGAATAACAACACAAAGGAGCCCTGGTGGTGCAATGGTTATGCACTGAGCTGCTAACCAAAGGGAGCTCCTCGGGAGAAAGACCTAGCAATCTGGTCCTGCAAAGATTATAGCCTAGGAAACCCTGGCGGGCAGTTCTACTCTGTCACGTGGGTTACTATGAATTGGAATCAACTCTGGCATCTAACAACAGCAACTAACCAAAACCAAACCAAACTCACTGCAGTTGAGTCAGATTTGACTAATAGTGACCCCTCCTTGGGTTTCCAAGGAAGTATCTGTAAGGAAGTAGATTTTCAACCTTCCTTCCAAGGAGTGGCGGTGCGTTTGAGCTGCCAGGCTTCTGGTAAGCAGTCAAATGCCTTAGGCACTGCACCACCAGAACTCCCAACACCACCACCACAGAGTAAAAATTATATATAAAATGGAAAATTACTGAAAATGTTATATTCCAGTGGTTGCCACATCATGAATATTTTTCCCTTTGGATATGGACTTTTGTGCTGTGATAATCCCAATATCTGTTTTCCTTTTGCTTTTCAGATTCCCAAAGGATTTTCCCATATTGCTTCATTATTCATCAAGATAAAGCTATGTCATTGAGTTAATAAAATTTCCTTAGAAACAGGTTTGGCCTGAGTGTCAAATGAGGAAATCTGCATAAAATCCCCAAGGCCGTTGCCAGCTGGGTAAGTCAGCATCCACCGAGTGTCTTTGGCTGTCCTTCTCTCTCCTCCGCCCTGATCTCCTTCTCCTCTTCCCACTTTACTTATTCCCTGTCCATCTTCCGTGTAGGTATCCTCACTGCACAACTCAGTTTTGCTTTAGTTGAATTTCCATTTAATCCTATATGAACTGAAAAATGTACTAGAGGTTAAATACAGTTAAGCCATTGTGGCCCTGTTAGTCTGTTCCAATTTTCAATTCTTATTGACTCATCATTTTGATGTTTACTTTTTTAAAAAAAAGCTAGTTATGAAGGATCCATGTGTATATCCATGTCCGAAAAGGAACCACAGCACAGACCTTTTGATAATGTGCTGGAAATGGCCTGGTCTTAGGGAAAATCCTGGGTCACATGCCATGCCATTCTGGGACTGTGAGGGGAAGGGTGAGTTGGCAGGATGGGGGGTGGATCGTCACACCATCTTCTCCCATGCTGTCTGCAGCACCCTAATCAGGAAGGTGCTTGTCACATAGACTGCAATAGTAACTGTGCCTGTTTGAGTAGAAAACCGCACATCAGGGATGATGTTTGTCATGGTCTCTGGTATTAGAGGGGAGGTTAGGCACAGAGATGTCCTCTCTGGAGGGTGCATTACCTAGGGAACATTCTGAAGCACCTCAGACCTAGTTACTGATGTTTCAGGTGTTAATACCTTTTTGAATTTAACATGTTGTGGTGGTGTTTTTTTTTCTTCTCGAGATTTCATACTGCTGTTTATGCTATGGTATTTATGTTATTTATTTATTTATGAGAGGTTGCTTAATTTGGGGTTTGGTTTATGTAACTAATGGGGAGTCTTTGGGCTTTACATTGTCTTGTTCTTCATCTAGTCACATGTGCAATTTTTTGGGAGGTGTAGTATTTCTTATACTTGTTTCATGGTTTAAATATATTCCTTCTTGGGTTTTGTATCATTCACATTTTTCTTTATTTTTTTGAGGGTTTTCTTTTTCACTGGAGTTTATTTTGAGTTAATACTCAGTGCTATCCACTCCATTCTGACTCATAGCAACCTCCCGTGGGTTTCCACGGTGGGAAATCTTTACTAAAGTAAATTGCCCCATCGTCTGTGCACAGAGCAGCTGGTGGGTTTAAGCCGCCAACCTTCTGGTTAGCAGTCAAAGCCTTAGACACTGTGCTATCACAGTTCGGATTAAGCTATTTATTTATTTACAGTGGTGGTGGTATTATGTTTTTTTCTTTCTTATTATGTGGGATTTTTCTGTTAGACTGTTGTTGTTTTTCTTTTTTACTTGTAATAATGGTAGTTTGAATAATTGCAATTTGTTCTATTATTTTGCCCCCTAATTCTCCTTTGAGCTCCTGAGTGGTGTACATATACTTCTCAGGTTAGAAATATGCTTTAAATGTTAGGCCTGTTTTTGTTGTCCATTTTGTTTTACTAAGGAGCTCTGCTGGTATAGTGCCTAAAGCATTTGACTGCTAACCAGAAGGTTGGCAGTTCCAACCCACCAGCCACTCTGCAGAAGGAAGACTGGGCAATTTACTTCTGTAAATATTTACCACCTCAGAAACCCAAAGGGGGTTGCTATGAGTCTGGAATCGACTTGATGGTAATGACTATTGGTTGTTTTTTGTTTGTTTGTTTGTTTGTTTTGCTTTAGGCACATGGTTATCTTTTGGAGAGGGTTTTGAATGTTTGATTTTTCTTCCATGTTCCATGTGAATTAAATTGCAATTAACAACAGTTACGTTGCTTAAGTCACCTAAGAAGTCTTATAATTTTGTATTCTTTTTGGATGGTTAGTGTACACAAAATCCATAAAAATATCAAAGTAAAGCAAAAATTTCCCTTTTTCTGCATTACTTTTGTATTTTTACTTTTTTTTCCCTCCTTATTCCCCTGAACAAGAGCCGCAGTTGCATGACCATAGCAAATTTGCTGTGATCCAATTAAAGCTATGGTGGGCAAAGTGAGCATGGTGGAAACCTATTTAATTTTTTTCTATGTAGTTCTTTCGTTTTGAGAATATCTTACACATGCTTTCTCATTCAAATGTCACAAATGTCCTAGGTGCAATGATTTCTGTAATGATTTTTGTGAAATGAAAATTAAGTGAAATGATTTACCAGTGCACATTAAGTACACTGCCTGATGGGTACCAACCAGTTGCCACTGAATCAACTCTGACTGCTGGAGATCCCATATGTGTCAGAGCAGATCTATGATCCAGAAAATTGTCTGATTTTTCAGACATATGTCACTAGGCCTTTCTTTTCCAGTGCTTCTAGGTGAATCAAAACCTCTAAACTGACAGGTAGCAGCCAAGTGCATATATAAGCAATAAATCAAGGTTGATAATGATCGTTATTAGTGTTGCTATTTTTAAAGGTAATATTCTGGTAGTTAAGTTTGTGTGTCAACTTGGCTGGGCCTGGTTGAGTGGCTGGGCAGCTGGATGTAGTAATTCCCTATGGCGAGATTGGTAATTAACTCCACAGTGGAATCTATTGGAGAAGCTGAGTAGCTGCTTTAGGGATGCGGGCTGCTTCAAGTCTATAAGAAGCAATTTTGAGGGAGGTCTCCAGCTTATGACACGCTCGAACACTGCATGTAGCCGAGTCACTGTTCAGCAGCCTGCCACGTTGCCCTGCTGATCTTGGGACTTTTTCAAGACTTGA
>NW_006922394.1:786051-788854 GCF_000298275.1 Orycteropus afer afer | reverse complement strand
AGCCTCAGCAGCCAGCAGCTGTTTGAGTGAAGAAACACCTCTAGCTCTAGTGGACCAGGAGCAGAGGCAGAGCTGAGGCCCAAGGTCGAGGGAATTTCACCCAGCCCCTAGAGCCTGGCACTTTGAAGTCAGACTTATAGCCTCCAACACTGTTAAGAGAATAAACTCTTATTTGCTCAAGCCATCCCATTTGTGGTATTTCTGTAAAAGCAGCAGTAGGTACCCAAAACAAATACTAACATTAAACTTTAATGGAATGGGCTCAGAGAAAATGGGAGGAGAGAAAGTAGAGTCCATGCATACAGACAATGTCTCCTAGAAGGTTTGTTATAAAAAGAGGGGGTAGGGTAGAGAAATGGAGAGATGGGATAATACCTGGGGAAGCAGGTGGAATCAAGGTTGGTTTGTTTGTTTTTAATATAGATCCCTTTTGAGCACTGATGAAAATGATCAAATAAAGAAGAAAATGATGTTGATGAGAGAACAGTCTCTGGGAAAAAAATTTAGTAAAGAAGAAATTGGAGCTGATACACGAGTAACTGATTTAAGGTAGAACCAAAGAGAGTATCCACAGAACTGTAGGGGAAGACAAAACACGAGAGCAAAGATGCAAATGGTGGTAAAGGCAGTACGTGGAAGTTCTTTTCTGTTTGGTTCTGTTTCCTCAGAGAAATAGGAACCAAGGTAAGTATAAGGATGGAGGAGGATATGTTGGAAGAAAGGAGACAGGAGAATTTATGTTTTGGCATATGGGAGTCTAGTGAAGGAAATGGATTAAGGAAAGGTAATAGGGTTGCCATTCAGCAATAAGTTACTACTTAAGATTAGACTGCTGATCATGAATGTGAAGAAAGACCACTCAAAAATGATGTTTTTGTTTGTTTTTCTATACGACATTAAATGTTATGGGTAATAGAGTAGAAGGCCTGGTGGCACAGCAGTTAAGCTCTCAACTACTATTTGAAAGACTGGCTGTTCTATCCCACTCAGCAACAGCACAGGACAAAGACCTGCTGGTCAGCTTCATAAATATTACAGCCAAGAAAACTCCATGGTGCAGTTCTGTACTGTCACATGAGGTCATTTATGAGTTGGAATCAACTTGACGGCTAACAACAATAAGACCAGAGTAGAGTCATCAATGGTGTTGTTAACCCTGACCTCTTTGCTAAGGCAGTGTCTGTCAGGTTTCTGCATTGCAACATTACTAACTTTCTTCTTTCTATACTGTACTTTTTGGATATGAGTCATTAAGTCCCATCCAAACTTGGAATGAAAGATGTGGGAGTTACTCTTCACATCCTGGAGAGAGCCTCTATGTAGAAGTCATCAGTTTTACTTCTTCCTTTCCAACCTAGATGCTTTTTCTCCCCTGTTGACAGGACATAACCTCCAGTACACTGTTAATAACCCTACCTGCACACATAAGTCTTAGTTGAAGTATCTTTTTTTTTTTTTATTGTGATTTGGATGAAAGTTTACAGAGTAAATTCACTTTCCACACAGAAGTTCATACACTGTATCTTGACATTGACTGCAATTTTTGACAATGCAACAGCTCTCATCCCACTTCCTCCCCATAGTTACCTCTTCCCTGTGTCCTTCCCTCTCATGCACTCCTGCCCCCTGAGCTATGTCCAATGCATACACAGCCCTTCTATTCTCCCATGACTGATCTCTCCAAGGATTCTATCTACCTAATGTAAAAGTTCAGCTCATGAGCCTGTCTTTTGTTTGGCTGAAAGCCACAGAAGCGGGTTCAATTCCAGACCTGGAGGGCAGCTAGGGGCCACAGTCTCAAGGGTTCCACCAGGCTCTATCAGATCAACAAACCTGGTCCCTTTTTTTTATGATTTTGAATTTTGTTCCACATTGTTCTCCCATTCTATCCAGGATATTCTGCAATGATCCCCCTCCAAGTGCTTGACAGTGGTAGCCAGGTACCATCTAGTTCTTCTGGCCGCACAGTCATATAGGCTGAGGACTGCATGGTGTACCAGTCCCTTGGACTAATGCATCTTTGGTTTTCTTCATTCTTCTTTGCTCTTTGCTCTGGAGGAGAGACCCACTGCTGCATCTAGATGGCTGTTGCAAGCATTTAAGATCCCAACCACTACTCGCCAGAGTAGGCTGTGGAACAATGTTTTTGTGTAGTATGTTGTACTAGGGCTTTTGGAGTATCAGAACTGATAGGGACAGCCAGGAAGCAGTGGCAGACAGCTTTATGGAGGGCCAGAACTGGTAGGGATGTCTGGGAAGCTGCGGCAGACAGCTTTTCCGAGGGCCAGAACAGGTAGGGAAGGCCAGGAAGCAGGAGTGGAGCAGTTTGGAACAACTAAGGGTGACAAACTCGTCTGTCAGTCTGACATCCTTTGGTGGTTTGTGTGTTACTGTGAGGGTGGAGGCTGTACCACCAGTGTTTCAAGTGCCAAAAGGGTTAGCCATAGTGGACAGGTTTCAGTGGAGCTTCTAGCCTAAGACAGATTCGGAAGAAGGATGAGGCCATCCACTTCTCAAAGAACTGGCCAGTGGAAACCTTACAAGTGGGAGTGAAACACTGATGTATTGCTGAAAAATAGCCCTGAAACACTGTCTGATATATTGCCAGAGGATGAGCCCCTCAGGTCAGAAGGCACTCAAAATTAGCAAGCTGCCATCTAGATGCAACGATGGATCTCTCCTCATCCAGAGCAAAGAAGAATGAAGAAAACCAAAATAATGGAAACAATTAGTCCTAGCGACTGGTACACCATCTGATCTGCAGCCTATATGACTATGAGACCAGAAGAACTAGATGGTGCCC
>NW_006922394.1:780815-785550 GCF_000298275.1 Orycteropus afer afer | reverse complement strand
TCCAGAGAAGGGACCATTCTCTGGAGAAGGATGCCAAGCTTTTCAAAGTGGAGGGTCAATGAAAGAGGGGAAGGCCCTCAATGAGATGGATAGACCCAGTGGCTGCAGTGATGGGTTCAGCTATATTAGCAATAATGAGGCCGGCACAGGACCAGGCAATGTTTTGTTGTGTTGTACACAAGGTTGCTGAGTCGAAGATGACTCGACAACACATAACAACAACATGTTACACCAACTGATCTTGATGTCCCCTGTGACCATGGTCCCAAGCCCACAGGTCCAACTACTCACTCCCTCCAGGTAGGTGACAGTGGCCAAGAAATGACTACAACTTTGTCCCTTGTCAGCTCTAATATATACCTGGAAATTCTTACAGAACATGCAAATACACTTGTAGAAACATTGTCTGCCAATCCTATATGTGGTCATGAGCACACTCCCCGCTGCATAGATATACCTGCATAGATATACCAGCCTGTCCACCCATCTATCCACCTGTAGATCAGTGTTTGCCATGACTGACTACACAGTTATGTATGTACAAAAAGGTTCATCTTTGTTGTCTGTACCTCCCATGCACCTCTGTCTTCCTCTTCCTCAATGTCACCATGTTGATCACTAACATTTGGTACATTGCCTTTCCCTTCATCTCAATCAATACTTGTCTCTACCTATCTAGCAGTGTTCCCTACTCTCCTCTCCCACTTCTGGTAACTAACAAAGAAAATTTCCTTCCATCTAAAAATGTTTCCTTGAGTTTTTCCAATAATGGACTAATACAATATTTGTCCTTTCTGTGATAGACTTATATCACTCAGCATTATGTCCTCCAAGTTCATCCACATTATGTGGTGTTTTGCAGATTATATGTTATTTCTCAGGGTTGCATAGTATTCCATTGCATGTATGTACCATAGTTTGGTTATCCATTCTTCTGATGAGCTGCGATGGACATGGGTGTGCATATATCTCTTCTTGTCCTGGCTCTCACTTCTTTAGGATATATACCTAGTAATGGGATTACTAGGTCAAATAGTAATTTTAATTCCATCTTTTTAAGGAATCGCCATACTGCTTTCCACAGTGATTGTATCATTTTTCAGTCCCAGCATCAGTGTATGAGAGTCCCAATCTCTCCACATCCTCACCAACATTTGTTATTTTCTGTCTTGTTGAACTTTGGTACTAGTGCTTAGGTAAACATTATCTCATTTTTGTTTTGATTTGCATCTCTGTAATGGCTAACTAATTGAAGTATCTTGCATGCAAACACACAACACCACTTTAACCACATGAATATATGTCCCTTCTATTTCCTCTCCCCACCTACATAAAACCTAAGTCTGGGTACTAAACCTACTGAAATGAATAGTACCCCACCCCACCCCCAGATTTGAAACAAGACTATGATATCCAGTTGGCAAGTCTACTATTGCCTTCTTGACAGCCTAAAGGCAGTAATTTCAGACTGGACAACAGAAAACTGAGATGATCTATGGGGACATTGGGAAAAAGAGGTGAGATAGGAAAGTTGCCTGGTAGTAGCCAAGAACTGAATGGTCATCAAGGCCCATAATAGAAATTTGTTGGAAGGAAGTGGAATGATTCATATCTTCACCAATACTTAAATACTGCCATATTACTACCCACTCCCTTCTCCAATGATAGCATCTTGACTTCCTCAGCAATCTTCCCTCCACTGGACATGTGAGCAGTAGTGCTTTGTGATGGCTAAGTCATCTCAGGACAACCATGGGTGTGTGGGGGGGGAGTGCCTTGCTGACCAAACAAAGCCTGGTGATGTAGCTTCTCATTGTCCTAGGGAGGGGTATGCGTGTGTGTGTGTGTGTATATATATATATATATATATATATAGAGAGAGAGAGAGAGAGAGAGAGAGAGAGAGAGAGAGGGAGAGAGAGAGAGAGGCTAGGAGCCCTGGGCTACATCTCTGGTTGGTTTCAACATGGAAAAGATGACTGGAAAACCAGAAGGGCAAAGCTCATATATGGACCACCCAACCCCAAGCACACAACAACCAACCATGACCACCACAGAGGAGGAGATGAACATGCCCCTTGAATCCAAGTCCAGACACAATGGCAGGGTCAGATGATAATCCCCATGCTCCTTTTTCTTTCCAATTTATTACCCCTCCAAGGCTTCTACCTTGTCCTTGTGTGGTATACATTTCCTCCTCAACCTACCTCCTTTCTTCAGAAACTTTCCTTCTCATCCAGTGTGTATCCTGTACCGCCAAACAATACCATTCTGAGCTCACCTTTTTCCTCTACCAGGTGCAGTAGATAATCATGAGGATGAAAGTAGCTTTTCAAGGGAGTTCGAGAAAAAAATCTCTAACGACTACCATTTGTTCAAAACAGCCTAAGAGAGGAAGAGGGCTAACATTATTCAGCCATTATCAAAGGCTTGATGAAAAAATCAATCAGAATCAGCCAGAGCAGGACCAAGAGACCCTGGAAAACTCCACCACCTCAAGTAATGACCCGTATATCTAGTAATTGCAGAGTGAAAAACAGACCAACAGAAACAATCTGCTGCCTCTGCAGAGACCTGTCTGCTGAGAAATGGCCAGCCCGTGTCAACCACAAATCTCACACAAACAGTGATTAAAATAAAATCAACCAATTGTGTCAATGCTTCCTGACATGCATATCTCTGTGACTTCTCTGATTGTGGGGAGGGAGGGAAGGAAGGGAAGAGACAAGTCTGTGAGAGGGAAGGCATGCCTGACCAGCAGTTGCACAGCCCGACACTGGGTGTGAGGACTGGGCTCTGAAGATAAACTTCCCTCAACACTTTATTCCACAGGCAAGAAGGAAAAGGACGTTGTGTTTCTGCAGGAGTGTGAAGGGTGTGAAGGGTGCAGTGGAGAGGTGGTGGACGTATCAGGGTCAAGACTGCCAGATCACAAAACAGGTTCAATCTAGCTGGCTGAATCTTTCTGGTTTCCTGCGCCAAAATCACAATTGAATAGCTACTCCTCCTTTAGTCTGAGGCAAGTCCCATTGCTTACCACCTCTTCAGGGAATTTAATTCATAAATGACCCTATCTCCAGTATGTTCCATCCTGTCTACTGGTTTCCTTGCTCCTTCAGAGGAGCCTTTAAACATGCTCAGTCTCTCCAATAGAGAGCCAGCTACAAAAGAAACAAACCTCTTCTCCCACCACTACAGTGTCCCCTCTAACTGCCAATCAGTCCTCTCCTCTTCTCAGCCGTGCTTCTAGGCTGGAGATTTCTCTCTCTAGAATCTAGAAAGAGGAGCTGTCAGGACGTCATCTTCGTGTGCTCAATGAGCACTAGTCCCTCAGTTAACTGTAGTCTACACTTGGCCTCTCCTTTTCCACTGACATTGCCCTACCAAGGTCGTCTGTGCCTTATGGCAGCAGGAATCCAGGGTAGAAAAAAAACTCACTGCCATCTAGTCAGACCCGACTCATAGTGACCCCTCCTTGGGTTTCCGAGGTGGTACCACTACAGAAGTAGATTGCTCAACCTTCCCTCCAAGGAGCGGCTGGTGTGTTTGAGTCTCTAGCCTTCTGGTTAGCAGTCAAATGCCTTAGGCACTATATCACCAGAGCTCCCTCCAGGGTAGAAAGATATGAAAAGAGATTTTATCCCCCAACCCCATACCTAAGGTACAGCTTAATGTTTGACATGGGATAGGAGCTCAGAAAATGCTACCTGGAAAAAGATGGGCAAAGAATCAGGCTCGGTATAACAAATAGTGACTTGCAATGTCTCGCCTTTGAGCCCAAGCCAGCATAAATTCATAGGGAATTCAGTATGAAAAAACCTGTCCTTGGACAAATGGGGAGAAACAGAAACCTTTCCTTCAAAACAGTTAAAATAAGAAGGTGGTTATGAATAAGACAACGCTCTTGGAACCCCACTGGGGATGGAGATGCCTTACTTGGATTAATTAATTTAATCCCCTCAAACAATAAAGTAAATATTATTTCCACCTGACATACAAAGGAAGTACAGCACAGAGAGGTCATGTAACTGACCCTTTCAAAATAACCACTTCTCTCTGGTTGGACTATGCATTGCTTCCCTGGGTTTGCTGTTATTAAAAAACAAAACACTTCAGTGAATATTTCTGTGCACACTGATCTTTTCCCTCCTTTTGAAATGATTTTGTGAAAATAAATTCTGAAAATTCATATTATTTTGACATGTCATGTGGCTTTTCAGTGACACAATATGTCTTCCTCTGATATTTTTCTTCGTGAGGTATTTGAATTAATTGAGAAATATGCAATTGTTTTGCAAAGCTAAAGATGTATTTGGCTTCACTTAC
This sequence comes from Orycteropus afer afer, assembly GCF_000298275.1. Lineage (NCBI taxonomy): Eukaryota > Metazoa > Chordata > Mammalia > Tubulidentata > Orycteropodidae > Orycteropus > Orycteropus afer. The sequence continues at coordinate 781,224 of NW_006922394.1, read as the reverse complement.
TAATCATTTGGCCCTGGATTATGTACTGGAATGATGAATACCAGAATTGAACTATCTATGGCCCTTTGTCTCATGTATTTCCTTATGTATTTATTTATAGCTACACTGAGCACTTTGTGAGTGAATGCCAGGTCTCATACATGTGCTCTCCGCAGTGGTCAGACATTCAACCAGTTTGCACTGATCTCTGGCCTTAAGGATCTGCACTGTCAGCGCAATGGACCCTTACTACACCTGAGCCCACTGTTGCAGCCATGTCAATCCTTTTTGTTGAGTGCCTTCCCCTTTTTTATGACTCTCCACTTTACCAATCATGATATCCTTCTCCAGGGAATGGTCCCTTCTGACAACATGACCAAAGTAGGTGAGACAAAGTCTGGCCATTCTCACTTCCAAGGAGCATTCTGGC